>NW_022630767.1:0-58839 GCF_010909765.2 Amblyraja radiata | reverse complement strand
CTCTCTCTCTCTCCTATTTTTCTTTTTCCTACAAAATTAATCAAATAATTTATTTTCATCTCGGTTGTGTACTCGTAATTTGTATTATTTGCTACCATAGCGTGTGGGATGCAGACAAAATGGGAGGGTGTAAGGGCGAGGGGAGTATCTGGAATAAGTGAACATGGCATGTTTGCTGTTTCCCCGCCAAAGTTCACCCCAATCTTCTCAAGCTTCTCTTTCTTGGGGATTTGTGTGGGGAATTCCTCAGTTATTGAAGAATTTATGCTTCAAGACGAATTCTTAGGAAACGGAGTTGCCTCCACGAACAAAAAAAAAGGGAGAATATATTATTTCATTTCTCCTAACGTTTAAAGATGTTACACCCACCCCAACAACCGTACAACGGGTCACCCGTGACCCGCAGCAAGGATTAAAATATTAGAGAAGGATGTATGTACGTTTTGAACATGGAGGTGATTTGAAGGAAGAGTTTTTTTTCTCTGCTTCACTACCAACAAAAACAACTAGTTCTGAATTGCTTAAGACTGTGAGCGACTACATCGTTAACACATGTGGATTGGATTTTACGTTTTGTGTAGGCGTTTGTTCTGATGGCGCTGCCGCCATGATAGGACGGCATTCAGGAGTGGTTACCCAAATTAAGGCGCTTGCCCCAGAATGCAAGTCGACGTACTGCTTCCTTCACCGAGAAAGTCTTGGAACAAAAAAAATGTCAACTGAACTATACAGTGTGCTCAGCGAGGTTGTAAACATTGTAAACCATGTAAAGGTTAATGCTTGAAATTCGAGACTATTCACTGCATTATGTGATAATATGGGAGCTGATCATAAACAGCTGTTATTGCATGCTGAGGTACGTTGGTTATCGAGGGGGAAAGTCCTGTGAAGAGTATTTGAGCTGCGAAACGATCTTGTCGATTTTCTTCTGGACAAAAAAACTAATTGGTCACAATTGTCCCGAGATGTGGATTGGCTAGCGAAGCTGGCTTATTTGGCTGATATCTTTGCCATCTTTATTGATCTCAACACCTCCATGCAGGGAAGTATGGCTTCGTGTTTTACAATGGCAGACAAGTTTGATGGGCAGAAACGAAAACTAGAAGCATGGAAGAGTCGAGTGTCAAGAGATTGTTATGACATGTTTCTCCAATTAGCTACAATCATCGCTGATGCAGGCGAGGATTTAAATATTTCATCTCTACGAAATGTCATCAGAGAACACTTGACGAATCTGGCAGACAGTTTTCAGTTTTACTTTCCAGCAGAAGAAGATCCACGGAAAGGGAATGGATGGATCCGAAATCCGTTTATTCCATTGAAAGACGACGTAAGTGTCATTATGGAAGATAAATTGTTGGAATTGGCTGCTGACGAAGGATTGAAGATGAGTTTCGACACTACAACATCACTTGGTTCCTTTTGGATAAAAGTAAAAGCAGAATATCCTGAGCTTAGTGAAATTGCTCTGAAAACCCTTCTCCCATTTCCTTCAACTTACCTCTGCGAGACTGGCTTCTCAAGCATGAGTGTCATTTAAACAAAGTACAGGAATACTATGGATATTCATTCTCCATTGCGCGTGGCATTGTCCTCAATTGAACCTCGACTGGGTAAGCTGACAAAGAAGAAGCAGGCTCACCTTTCCCATTAGTAAAGAGTATTGTTTTAACATGGCTATTATTGTGGTAATAAAATAATTAGTTTCATTTTTTAATATTACGATATATTTTCAATTGTTCTGTCTACAATTGAACGTTACCTATTCCTTTCAATCTTTGTGTTAACATCTTTATTCATTGTGGTTTAAAATAACTACACATTTTGTATATTCTTTAAAATTAACCTACTGCACTTTATTCATTATATTTTTTTTATTACTTATATATTATGTGGTAAAATATCTTTGTTAGAAGACTGCTGGTTTAATTTTTTTTTAAATATTGTAATATTGTATTATTTGTTTACAAACTTTAATATAAGATAAAAACTAATTATCAACTTTTCTTATATTCATTATATATATTGTTTCCTGTATAAATTAATATTACTACGCATATTACCGGTACATGGCACATTGGACATTTTTTTACCGGTACGCCACATCAGATAGTTTGGGAAGCACTGTTCTAACCCCTATTAAACCATTCTAAACCCCTCTAAACAACTATTAAGCTCGCTACCCCCTCAAAACCCTCTAAACCACTCAAAACCTCTCTAAACTCTTCTACACTCTGTAATCCGCCCTAACACGATGCAAACCATTCAAAAGCCCTCTAAACCCCTCTAACCCCCTCTAAAGATATATGGACCCCAGTAAACCCGTCAGAACCCCTTTAAACCACTTGAAACCCGTCAGAACCCCTTTAAACCACTCGAAACCCGTCGACACCCTTCTAACACACCCTAATGCCCTCGAAACCCATCGAACACCTTCGAAACCCCTTTAAATCCCTCTAAATTATTCGAAACCCCTCTAAACCATTATACAACCCCAGTCCCACTGACCCCTCTTAACACGTCTAAACCACTGTAAACCTCGCTAAACACATCTAACACCCTCTAAATACATCTAAATCCACATAACCCCCTCGAGACCACTCTGAACCCCTCTGGCCCCCACTATACTCTTCCAATGCCCTCTAACCCCCTCAGAAGGTCTCCAAGTACCTCTAACTCCCTCTAACCCCTCAGAACGCCACTAAACAAGTTGAAACCCTTCTAAACCCCTCTGAAACTCTGTAAAGCCCTCTAAACACCTCTAAACGTCTCTATCCCCTCGAAACCCCTCTAAACTAAACTAATCAAAACCCTTCTAAACCCATCTAATCAACACCAAACCCTTCGAAACGCTTCAAAAATCTTCGAAACCCCGCGAAACCACTCGAAAGACCTCTAAAGCCCTCTAACCACACTATACCTCTCTAAACACCTGGACACCCCTCCAAACCTCTCTAAAGTTATCTAAAACCCTCTAAAGCCCTCTCAACACCTCTACACCCCTCTATCCCCTCTAAATCCCTCTAAGACACCCAAAACACCACTACAAACCACTCGAAACCCCTCGAAACCACTCGAAACCTATCTAACCCCTCTAAACTTCTCTATCCCCCCTAAACCCCTCTAAACACCTCTAAACCCCTCAAATCCAGCCTAAACCGCTATAATCCCCCTACACCACCCTATGCACCTCTAGTCCTCTAAACCACTCAACACCCTTCCAAACGCCTTCAAATCCCCTCTAATCTCCTCTAAAAACCTCTAACCCCACTATATCCTGCTAAACCTCTCGACGGCCCAGCACACCACTCTAAAGCCCTCTAAACCGTCTAAAGCCCTCTAAACACCTGTAAAGCCCGCTAGCCCCTCATTGACATGGACACATAGAAATTAGGTGCAGGAGAAGGCCATTCGGCCCTTCGAGCCTGCACCGTCATTCAATATGGTCATGGCTGATCATCCAACTCAGTATCCCGTACCTGCCTTCTCTCCATACCCTCTGATCCCCTTAGCCACAAGGGCCAAATCTAACTCCCTCTTAAATATAGCCAATAAACTGGCCTCGACTACCCTCTGTGGCAGAGAGTTCCAGAGATTCACCACTCTGTGTGAAAAAAAGTTCTTCTCATCTCGGTTTTAAAGGATTTCCCCCTTATCCTTAAGCTGTGACCCCTTGTCCTGGACTTCCCCAACATCGGGAGCAATCTTCCTGCATCTAGCCTGTCCAACCCCTTAAGAATTTTGTAAGTTTCTATAAGATCCCCTCTCAATCTCCTAAATTCTAGAGAGTATAAACCAAGTCTATCCAATCTTTCTTCATAAGACAGTCCTGACATCCCAGGAATCAGTCTGGTGAACATTCTCTGCACTCCCTCTATGGCAATAATGTCCTTCCTCAGATTTGGAGACCAAAACTGTACGCAATACTTCAGGTGTGGTCGCACCAAGACCCTGTACAACTGCAGTAGAACCTCCCTGCTCCTATACTCAAATCCTTTTGCTATGAAAGCTAACATACCATTCGCTTTCTTCACTGCCTGCTGCACCTGCATGCCTACTTTCAATGACTGGTGTACCATGACACCCACGTCTCGCTGCATCACCACTTTTCCTAGTCGGCCACCATTTAGATAATAGTCTGCTTTCCTGTTTTTGCCACCAAAATGAATAACCTCACATTTATCCACATTATACTGCATCTGCCAAACATTTGCCCACTCACCCAGCCTATCCAAGTCACCTTGCTGTCTCCTAGCATCCTCCTCACAGCTAACACTGCCCCCCAGATTAGTGTCATCCGCAAATTTGGAGATATTGCCTTCAATTCCCTCATCCAGATCATTTATATATATTGTAAATAGCTGGGGTCCCAGCACTGAGCCTTGCGGTACCCCACTGGTCACTGCCTGCCATTGTGAAAAGGACCCGTTTACTCCTACTCTTTGCTTCCTGTTTGCCAGCCAGTTCTCTATCTACATCAATACTGAACCTCCAATGCCGTGTGCTTTAAGTTGGTATACTAATCTCTTATGTGGGACCTTGTCGAAAGCCTTCTGGAAGTCCAGATACACCACATCCACTGGTTCTCCCCTATCCACGCTACTAGTTACATCCTTGGAAAATTATATAAGATTCGTCAGACATGATTTACCTTTTGTAAATCCATGCTGACTTTGTCCAATGATTTCACCACTTCCCAAATGTGCTGCTATCCCATCTTTAATAACTGACTCTAGCAGTTTCCCCCTAACGATGTTAGACTAACTGGTCTGTAATTCCACGTTTTCTCTCTCCCTCCCTTCTTATAAAGTGGGGTAACGATTGCTACCCGCCAATCCTCAGGAACTACTCCAGAATCTAAAGAGTTTTGAAAGATTATTACTAATGCATCCACTATTTCTGGAGCTACTTCTTTAAGTATTCTGGGATGCAGCCTATCTGGCCCTGGGGATTTATCGGCCTTTAATCCATTCAATTTACCCAACACCACTTCCCGGCTAACATGGATTTCACTCAATTCCTCCAACTCCTTTGACCCGCGGTCCCCTGCTATTTCCGGCAGATTATTTATGTCTTCCTTAGTGAAGACGGAACCAAAGTAGTTATTCAATTGGTCCGCCATATCCTTGTTCGCCATGATCAACTCACCTGTTTCTCACTGCAAGGGACCTAGATTTGTTTTAACTAATCTCTTTATTTTCACATATCTATAAAAACGTTTGCAGTCAGTTTTTATGTTCCCTGCCAGTTTTCTTTCATAATCTATTTTTCCTTTCCTAATTAAGGCCTTTGTCCTCCTCTGCTGGTCTCTGAATTTCTCCCAGTCCTCCGGTATGCTGCTTTTTCTGGCTAATTTGTACGCATCATCCTTCGCTTTGATACTATACCTGATTTCCCTTGTTATCCACGGATGTACTACCTTCCCTGATTTATTCTTTTGCCAAACTGGGATGCACAATTTTTGTAGTTCATCCATGCAGTCTTTAAATGTCTTCCATTGCATATCCACCGTCAACCCTTTAAGAATTATTTGCCAGTCAATCTTGGCCAATTCACGTCTCATACCCTCAAAGTTACCTTTCTTTAAGTTCAGAACCATTGTTTCTGTATTAACAATGTCACTCTCCATCCTAATGAAGAACTCAACCATATTATGGTCACTCTTTCCCAAGGGGGCACGTACAACAAGACTGCTAACTAACCCTTCCTCATTACTCAATACCCAGTCTAAAATAGCCTGCTCTCTCGTTGGTTCCTCTACATGTTGATTTAGATAACTATCCCGCATACATTCCAAGAAATGCTCTTCCTCAGCACCCCTGCCAATTTGATTCCCCCAATCTATATGTAGATTGAAGTAACCCATTATAACGGGTTTGCCTTTGTCGCTCGCATTTCTAATTTCCTGTTTGATACCATCTCCAACTTCACTACTACTGTTAAGTGGCCTGTACACAACACCCACCAGCGTTTTCTGCCCCTTAGTGTTTCGCAGCTCTACCCATACCGATTCCACATCCTCCAAACTAATGTCCTTCCTTTCCATTGCGTTAATCTCCTCTCTAATCAGCAACGCAACCCCACCTCCTTTTCCTTTCTCTCTATCCCTCCTGAATATTGAATATCCCTGGATGCTCAGCTCCCAGCCTTGGTCACCCTGGAGCCATGTCTCCGTGATCCCAACTATATCATAGTCATTAATAGCTATCTGCACATTCAACTCATCCACCTTATTACGAATGGTCCTTGCATTGAGACACAAAGCCTTCAGGCTTGTTTTTACAACACTCTTACCCCTTATACAATTATGTTGAAAAGTGGCCCTTTTTGATTTTTGCCCTGGTTTTGTCTGCCTGCCACTTTTACTTTTCACCTTGCTACCTATTGCTTCTACCCTCATGTTACAACCCTCTGTCTCTATGTTCACACATTTAAGATACCCTTTCCCTTTAACTCCATCCTCCACTATCCCATTCGACACCCCACCCCCCTTATTTAGTTTAAAACCACCCGTGTAGCAGTGGCAAACCTGCCTGCCAGAATGCTGGTCCCACACCTGTTAAGATGCAATCCGTCCCTTTTGTACAGTTCCCCCTTACCCCAAAAGAGATCCCAGTGATCTAAGAATCTAAATCCCTGCCCCGTGCACCAGTTCCTCAGCCACACGTTCAGGTCCCGTATCTCCCTGTTCCTGCTCTCGCCAGCACGAGGAACTGGAAGCAAACCGGAGATAACAACCCTGGAGGTCCTGCTTTTCAGCATTTTTCCGAGCTCTCTAAAGTCACGCTGCAGAATATTCATCCCCTTCTTTCCGACATCGTTTGTGCCGACATGCACTACCACTTCCGGATGTTCACCTTCGCCCTTGAGGATTTTCTGCACTCTGACCGTGACATCCTGGATCCTGGCACCGGGAAGGCAGCACACCATCCCCGCATCCCGTCTGTTGCCGCAGAAACCCCTGTCCGTACCTCTCACAATGGAGTCTCCCACTACAATGGCGTTGCCTGCCTTAGGCCTTTTTGGTTTTGGCTCAACAGCCCTATTCGTATCACAAGCCAGTCCACCGCCCAGTGTAAACACCTCTTCTGTCCCGACAGCTTCTAAGTGGGTGAACCTGGTCACAAGAGGTACAACACCCGGGGACGTTGGCATTCCATGCTTCCCTCCCGTTCTCACTGTCTCCCACCTTCTCTCTTCCAGTATTTAGGTGTAACAATCGTACTGTAGGACTTGTCGAGGAACGACTCCGTTTCTCGGACGAACCGGAGGTCATCCACTTGCATCTCCAGTTCCCCAACACGGCCCTTCAGGAGCTCTACCTGGATGCACTTATCGCATTTGTAGCAGCCAGAGGCACCAGCGGTGTCCTTGACCTCCCACATACTGCAAGCATCGCACTGAATCAGCTTGCCTGACATCTCCTTCTGTCGTCTCTACCTCTCAAGCGTATTGCGTGGTCTCCTCTCCTCATCCTCCTCGCCGAAGACTCTCGAGCCAAAGCCTCTCGAGCCAAAGACTCACACTTTTCTCACAGGACACTTCTCTCACTCATTGCCGCTCGCTAAGAGCCGTCTTGCTTAAATTGACTGATAAATTGCCTGATTTACCAATTTACAAACCAAATTCCTCAGTTTTCAACTGTTTTCCCGGCTCTGACTCACTTCTCTCCTCCCACTTGGGCTAGAGCCAATCAGTCGTATCTCTTGCTAATCTCCTGCTGCTGTTGCTCCCAAATGTACAGCAGTTCTGAGTAAAGTCTGCCTGTCCTTGGCCTCTACTTCAACTGTTTTCCCGGCACTGACTCACTTCTCTCCTCCCACTTGGGCTAGAGCCAATCAGTCGTATCTCTTGCTAAACTCCTGCTGCTGTTGCTCCCAAATCTACAGCAGTTCTGAGTAAATTCCGCCTGTCCTTGGCCTCTACTCTAACTGTTTTCCCGGCACTGACTCACTTATCTCCTCCCACTTGGGCTGGAGCCAATCAGTCGTATGTCGTGCTAAACTCCTGCTGCTTTTGCTCCCAAACTACAGCAGTTCTGAGTAAAGTCTGCCTGTTCTTGGCCTCTACTTCAACCCTCAAAACCCCTCGAAACCTCCCCAGTAAAGCCATCCAAACCATAGTAAATCCTTCCAAACCACTGAAAACCACTCAAAACCCATCGACACCCTTCTAATACACAACAGTCCCCTATAAACACATCGAAGCCCTTCGAGACCCCTCTAAATTCCTCTAAATCCTTCGAACCCCTAGAAATGTTAGATATTAGGTGTTAGTTAAATTGAATGGATTAAAGGCCGTTAAATCTACAGGGCCAGATAGGCTGCATCCCAGAGTACTTAAGGAAGTAGCCCCAGAAATAGTGGATGCATTAGTTATAATTTTTCAAAACTCTTTATATTCTGGTGTACTTCCTGAGCATTGGAGGGTAGCTAATGTGAACCCACTTTTTAGAAAGGGAGGGAGCGAAAAACGGGGAATTACAGACCAGTTAGTCTAACATCGGTCGTGGGGAAACTGCTAGAGTCAGTTATTAAAGATGGGATAGCAGCACATTTGGAAAGTGGTGAAATAATTGGACAAAGTCAGCATGGATTTATGAAAGTTAAATCATCTGACAAATCTTATGGAATTTTTCGAGGTTGTAACTAGTGGAGTGGATAAGGGAGAACCAGTGGTTGTGTTATATCTGGACTTCCAGAAGGCTTTCGACAAGGTCACACATAAGAGATTAGTATACAAACGTAAAGCCCAAGGTATTGGGGGTTCGTTATTGATGTGGATAGAGAACTGGCTGGCAGACAGGATGCAAAGAGTAGGAATATGCGGGTCATTTTCAGAATGGCAGGCAGTGACTAGTGTGGTTCCGCAAGGCTCAGTTCTGGGACCCCAGCTACTTACAATACATACTAGACCAAGTGCAGACCCGTTGGGTCTGTTCCCCCAACGTGCGGCATGCAGCGTCACACACACTAACTAACACCACCCCCCGCCGCACTCACGCTAATTACCCCCCTTGATATTATATTAATATTATTAAATTGCTCCTTTTACCCCATAACCACCCTATCCACTGACGCATAGCCCCCAACTTGCAGTCACATCTAGAGAGGGAGGGGAGCGGGGTTAGAGAGTGGGTGCAGGGAGGGTGGGGGAGGGGATGGAGGGGAGGAGGGGAGAGAGTGAGAGGGGGGGGGGGAGGAGAGAGGGGGAGGAGAGACGTGGGGAGAGAGAGGGGTAGTAGCGGGGGAGAGGGTGTGCTGACATGGGGGGTGAGATGAGGGGAGGGGGAGAGGTGGGGCGCAGGGTAGGGAGGGTGGAGGTAAGGGGGTAGGGGTGTGTGGAAGTGAGGGGGTTTAGGGGTGGGACGGTGGGCGAGGGGAGGAGAGGGAGAAAACGTGGGGAGAGAGGGAGGGGGGGAGAGGGGGGAGGAGATGGGGAAGGAGAGAATGGGGTGGGGGAGAGAGGGGGAGAGAGGGGGAGAGAGTGTGGGATACAGGGGAAGACGAGGGAGAGAGGGGTGGAGAGGGTGAGAGGAGAGGGGGGAGAGTGGAGAGGGGGGAGAGAGGGGGAGAGAAGGGAGGGGGGAGGAGGGGAGAGAGAGGAGGGAGTGATGGGGAGAGGGGGGGTGGGGAGAGATGAGTGGAGAGAGGAGGGGAGAGAGATAATGAAAGGGAGAGAGACGGGGGGGCAGAGAGTGAAAGAGAGAGTATACGGAGAGAGAGACGTGGCGAGAGAGAGGAGGGGAGAGACAGAGAGGGTGCCTTTTTACTCAACCCAAACCCCCCAAACAACCATTTGCAGGCAGTGCTTTTTTCCCCTCAAACTAACCATATTTTTATTTTCAAACCACATTATGGGTACTCACAGCTGTGGGGACATTTGTTCAGTGTCATTCTGAGCTCTGATTGAGGCACACCACTTGCATAGACTGATTGAGGCATACCACTTGGAGAGACTGATTGAGGCACACCACTTCCTGCTTTTATAGTCCCTCCCCCTCCCTCCAGCAGGTGCAGCATAGAGAATGGGGAATTTTGAAAAAACATTAATATCTCTGTCATATTTCATCGATGGGAAAAATCCTCGCACACATTCGGCGGAAGGGGGCTCTTAGCGAAGTGGCCAAAAATGACGGCCGTAGGTGGCGTCGTTCTCTCGGAAATCGCAGCACAGTAGTCCAAAAGCGGTCAAGAACAGAGATTTAGTAATATAGATTAATGATTTGGACGAGGGAATTTGAATGCAACATCTCCAAGTTAGCGGATGACACGAAGCTGGGGGGCAGTGTTGGCTGTGATGAGGATGCTAGGAAGCTGCAAGGTAACTTGGATAGGCTGGGTGAGTGGGCAAATGCATGGCAGATGCAGTGTAATGTGGATACATGTCAGGTTATCCACTTTGGTGGCAAAACAGGAAATTAGACTATTATCTGAATGGTGGCCGATTAGGAAAAAGGGGAGATGCAACGAGACCTTAGTCTCATGGTACACCAGTCATTGAAAGTAGGCATGCAGGTGCAGCAGGCTGTGAAGAAAGCGAATGGTATATTCGCATGCATAGCAAAGGGATATGAGTACAGGAGCAGGGAGGTTTTGCTGCAGTTGTAGAGGGTCTTGGTGAAACCACACCTGGAGTATTGCGTATAGTTTTGGTCTCCTAATCTGAGGAAGGACATTCTTGTCATAGAGGATGTACGGAGAAAGTTCACCAGTCTGATTCCTGGGATGTCAGGCTTTCATATGAAGATTGACTGGATAGGCTCGACTTGTACTTGCTAGAATTTAGAAGATTCAGGGAGGATCTTAGAGAAACGTACAACATTCTTAAGGGGTTGGATAGGCTAGATGCAGGAATATTGTTCCCCATGTTGAGGAAGTCCAGAACAAGGGGTCACAGTTTTAGGATCAAGGGGAAATCTTTTAGGACCGAGATGAGAAAAATATGTTTCACACAGAGTGGTGAATCTCTGGAACTCTCTGCCACAGTATGTAGCTGAGGCCAGTTCATTGGCTATAGTTAAGAGGGAGTTAGATGCGGCCCTTGTGACTCTAGGGTTCATGCGGTATGGAGAGAAGGCTGGTACAGGATACTGAGTTGGATGATCAGCCATGATCATATTCAATGGCGGTGCAGGCTCGAAGGGCCGAATGGCATACTCCTGCCGGGAGCTGCGGACTCGGGAGCTGCGGACTCGGGAGCTGCGGACTCGGGAGCTGCGGACTCGGGAGCTGCGGACTCGGGAGCTGCGGACTCCGGCTGCGGGAGACGGCTGATCAGGATGTCCGGGCCGCTGAGGAGGAGGATGTTCACCGTCGGGGTTCGGCGTCGGCGTTCCACCAGCCCGGCGTGAGGGCCTGAACATTGGGCCACCCGGGGCGGCGACTGCGGGTGCTAGGAAGGCCTCGACCACGAGTGAAAATCTGGGAAGAACGGAGGGGAGGCTGGCTGGACTATGGTGCCTTCCTCACCTTGGTGCCACTGTGTTTTTGTTGTGTCGTGGACTTTCAGTGTTTGTGCTTTTTTTTTAATTCTATTTTATTTTTAATATGTTTTATTATTTATTATTATTTATTTATTTTTATGATACTGCCTGTAAGGGAAATTCATGTCGTTGTCTCTAATTGAGACAATGACAATAAATTTGAATACAATACAATACGAATACAATGCACATATTTTCTATGTTTCTATGATTATATGTCTCTATACCCCCTCTATAGCCCTCTAAACACTTCTACAGCCCTCTAACCCCCTCTAAAGCACTCTAAACTGCTCTAAAGCACACAAACCCACTCTAGCCCCCTCTAACCCCCTCCCACGCCATCTACACATCACTAAACACCTCTTAACCACTTTCAATCCCCTCTAGCCACTTCTACACCACTCTTTACAACTCGAAACCCTTCTTAACCGCTCCAAACCCCTTCAAGCACCGTTAAACCACTCTAAAGCCTACTTTCCATTTATACCCCTCCTAACTCATCTAAACCCCTCCAAATGTCTCTAAACCACTCGGAACCCCTCGAAAACCCATTAAACTCCTCGACACCCATGTAACACCACTATATCGCTCAAAACACCTCTGCACACCTCAAAACCCCTCTAAAGCCCTCTACTCTCCTTTAAAACCCTCTAAAGCCCTCTAAACACCTCTAAAGCCCGCTAGCCCGTCAAAACCCGCAAAACCACTCGAAACTTCTCGAAACCATTCTAACACACTGTAATCCCCTCGAAACCCCTCCAAACACTTCAGAAGCACTATAAACCCCTCCAAACCACTTTAATGCCATCCAAACCCCAGTAATCACGTCAACACACCTCGAAACCCCTCAAACCCCTTCTTACATACTCTAATACCCTCTACACCAATCAAAACCCTTCGAAACCCCTCTAAATCCCTCTAAATTATTCGAAATCCCTCTAACCCCCTCTAAACCATTCTAAGCCCATTAAGCCCAACTGAACCCTCTAAATACGTCTCAATCCCCTTAAACCTCTGTAAACCCCTTTAACATCCTCCAAACACATCTAAACCCCTCTAACCACTCTAAAACACTCAGAACCCCATTAAACCGGTCCAAACACCTCGAAACCCCACTAAAACCCTTTAACCACACAATACTTCTAAACACCTCGATGCTCCTCCAAACCTCTCGAAACCACTAAAAGTCAATGAACCCCTCTAAGGCCCTCTAAACCCCTCTAAATCCCTCTAAACGCCTCTAAGATCCTCTATAACACTCTAAACAACTCTAAACCTCTCTAAACACAAGGAAATCCCCAACACTCCACTAAACCTTTCTTAGCCCTCGTAACCGCTGTAAACCCATCTGAACCCCTCTAAACCATTCGAAACCCTCTCAGCCCCTCTAAGCACATCTAAACCGCTATAAATCCCTCTAAACACATCTGAAGCACTCTAAACACCTCTAAACTCCTCTAAAATCTTCTAAACCCCTCTAAACACATCGACACACTTAGAAACCACTCAAACGCCATCTAGCCCTCTCTAAACCCCTTTAAACACCTCTAAAGCCCACTAGCCCCTCAAAACCCGCGAAACCACTCGAAACTCCTCTAAATCCTTCTAACACACTGCAATCCCCTCTAAACCCCTCAAAACCCCTCCAAACCCTCCCAAAATCCCTAACCCCTCTAAACCCCTCGAATGCCATCGAAACCCCAGTAACCTCGTCAAAACACCTCGAAACCCTTTAAACACTCCTCCAAACCTCTCTAAAGTCCTCTAAAAGTCAGTGAAACCCTCTAAGGCCCTCTAAACACCTCTAAAGCTATCTAACCCCCTCTAAATCCCTCTGAACACCTCTAACCTCCTCCATAACACAATAAACAACTCTAATCCTCTCCAAACACCACGAAATCCCTCAAACCCCCTCTAAACCTCTCTAAGCCCTCTAAATCGCTCTAAACATTTCTGAACCCCTCTAAAGCCCACGGAATTCTCTCAGCCCCTCTAAGCACTTCTGAACGCCTATAAATCCCTCAAAATGCCTCTAAGCCCCTCCAGACCCCTCTAACCCTTAAAACCCTTCTAACACTCACTAACTCCACATACAACCCTCGAAACACCTCGAAACAATTCAAAAACCCTCTAAACCGTTCGAAACCTCTCTAAACCGCTCTACACATTTCTAAGCCACTCTAAGCCCCTCTAAATCCCTCTAAGCACCTCTAAATCCATTTAAACTACCCTAAACCCCGCTATACTACGACAAATCAATCGAATACCCTCTACACCCCCTGTAAACCCCTCAAAAACCCTCAAAACCCCTCTCTCATATAACCCCTATAAACCCCACGACCACCTCAAAGCACCTCTCAACCCCTCTAAATCCTTCTAAGCTCCACTAAACCTCTTTAATCCCCTCTAAACCACTCTAAGCCCCTCTAGTCCTCTAAACCACTCAAAACCCATCCCGTGAAAAACCCCTCGAAGCCCCTCGAAACCCCTCTAAAAACATGTAACCCCACTAAACCCCTCTAAAACCTGTAACCTACTTGACCCTGCTCAACTGCTCAACAGCCCTCCAAACCCCTCTAAAGCCCTCTAAACCACTGTAACCTCCTCCAGCCCCATCTAAACCCCTCTGCCTCTAGCTGCATCGAAATCCCCCTTAACCCCTCGAAACCCCCTCTAAACACGTTCTAAATCCATCTAATTCACTCTAAACGCCTTTAAACCACTCTAAAGCCCTCCGAACATCTCGAAACTTCGCTATCCACTCTAAACCCCCTAACCTACTCTAACCAATCAAAACCCATAAACCCCTCTGAACCACTCAAACCCCTCGAAACCCCTCTAAACTCATCGAAAAACCTCTAAAACCTCCTCACTACACTATACCTCTCTAAACATCTATGCACCCCCTCCAAACCTCTCTAAACACTTCTACACCCCTCCAAGCAACGCTAACGCCCTCTAAAACGCTCCAAACCGCTCTAAAACCCTATAAACCTTTCAAAACACCTGGAAATACCTCTACACACCTCTAAGCCCCTCTAATCCCCTCTAAACATGTCTGAACCCCTGTAAACCCCTATAAACCCCTCGAAACCCACTAAGCCCCTCTAAACCCCCTGTAAACCCCTCAATGCCCATCTAAACCGCTCTATATCCCTCTAAGCCCCTCTGGGACTCTAAACATTTCTAACACTCTCTAACCCCGTCTAAAACCTTCGAAATCCCTATAAACCCTTCGAAACACTTCTAAACACTTCTAAGGCACTCTAAGCACACCTGAACCCACCTAAACATCTCGAACTACCTCTAAACCCCTCTAACCCCCTCGAAACCTCTCTAAACGCATCTAAACCCCTCAACACCCCCTCTACACCCCTCTAAAGCCCACTAAACCCCTCTAAAGCCCACCCCGCTCCTCCGAGGCATGACGAGCATCCCCTGATGGGCCAGCAGTGCTTTCCTGGGCCGCTGCGCTAGAAGTTCTGGCAGCGACCCCGTGATTAGGACATTCCCTACGGAGATGTCCATAACAACCGCACGCATGACACCGTGCCTTTCCCCAACTCCAACGCACGGTTCTAGGGAGACCCCTGCACTCCACCTCGAAACTCCCCTCATCGCCTTCCCCCTCCCCCACCTTCACGAACACCCTCATTTTGAAACTGAGAATCCCTTTTTCCTCCGGGTCCCCCCCAGGGTGCATGAGCCTAAAGCTCTCTCTTTCTCTCTCACTCTCCCCTCCTCTCTCCCCCCTCTCCCCCCTCTCTCCTCCCCCCTTCTCTCGTCCCCCCTTCTCTCCTCTCCCCCCTCTCCTCTCTCCCCCCTCTCCTCTCCCCCCTCTCCTCTCACCATCCTCTCCCTCTCACTCTCCTCTTAACCCCCCTCTCCTCCCCCTCTCCTCCCCCCTCTCCTCTCCCCCCTCCTATCGCCTCTCCTCCCCCCTCCTCCGCGCCCCCTCCTCCTCTACACCCCAGCTCCTCTCCTCCTACCTTCTTCTCCCCCCTCTCCCCTTCCCCCCTCTCCTCCTTCCCCCCCTCTCTTCCCCGCTCCTCGCACCCCTCTCGCTCTGTCGCCCCCTCTCCTTTCCCACCTCTACTCCTCCCCCTCTCCTCTCCCACCCCATCCCCTCCCCTCTCTGCCCAACCGCCTCCTCTACCCCGCCTCTTCTCGCCCCCCCTCCTCTCACCTCTCCTCTTCCCCCTCTCCTCCTCTCCCCCTCTCCTCTGCTCCCCGTCTCCCTCAACCCCCCGCTCATCTCCTGCCTCTTCCCGCCCCCCGCTCCTCACCTACCCTCACCCGCTCCCCGCGCACCCTCCTCTCCTCTCCTCTACCCCTCCACCTCTCTCTCTCCCCTCTCTTTCTCCCCTACATTTTGAGTCAGAATGCTACCCTTCTTATGCCTCCTGCCTCACACACTGACTGCTAGCTTTCCCTATTTGAGTCCTTCCCCCCAATCCATACCCACTGCACCAGTCCCTCAGCCACGCATTTATCCTCTACCTCGTTCCATTCCTACTCTCACTATGCGTTGCACAGGCAGTATTACCGAGATTGTTACCTTTGCGGTCCTTCTCCTTAACTCTCTTCGTAACTCCCTAAATTCTCCTTTCAGGACCTCTTCTCTTTTTCTACCTATGTCATTAGTACCTATATGTACCACGACCTCAGGCTCCTCTCCCTCCCATTTCAGGATATCTTGGACACGTTCAGACACATCCATGACCCTGGCACCAGGAAGGCAAACTACCATCCGGGTCTCCTGAGTGCGTCCACAGAATCGCCTATCCGTTGGATAGGCAATATTCTAGGTCAGGACCCTTCTTCAGACTGCTAGATATGGGGGGTGGAGAAAGTTAGAAAGGAGAGGTCTTAGATTCCCTTCCCTCTGCAGATGCGGCCTGACCCACTGAGTTCCTCTACTGCTTTAGAGGGAATGGACAGATGACGTTTTGAGTCAGGACCCTTCACACTGATTGGAGAGGGTGGGGGGGGGGGAAGCTGGAGAAGAGTGATTGAGGCTGGACAAAGCTGTGCAGGTGACAGGTGAATACGAAATGCTGAAGTAACTCTGCGGGAGAGACAACATCTGCAGAGAGAAGGAATGGGTGACGTTTCAGATTAAGAAAATAAGAAGATAAAAGGATGTGAGATAAGGAGAGGGAAATGTATATGTGCAGCTTTAATGTAAATTGGGCAGGCATGGATTCAACAGTGGCTGAATGGGAGAAGCCAGAGGGTAATGGTGGATGGCTGTTTGTCAGGTTGGAGGCAGGTGACTAGTGGGGTGCCTCGGGGATCTGTGTTGGGTCCTTTGTTGTTTGTCATGTACATCAATGATCTGGATGAAGGGGTGGTAAATTGGATTAGTAAGTATGCATATGATACCAAGATAGGGGGTGTTGTGGATAATGAAGAGGATTTCCAAAGTCTACAGAGTGATTTAGGCCATTTGGAAAAATGGGCTGAAAGATGGCAGATGGAGTTTAATGCTGATAAATGTGAGGTGCTACACCTTGGCAGGACAAATCAAAATAGGACGTACATGGCAAATGGTAGGGAATTGAAGAATACAGTTGAACAGAGGGATCTGGGAATAACCGTGCATAGTTCCTTGAAGGTGGAATCTCATATAGATAGGGTGGTAAAGAAAGCTTTTCGTATGCTAGCCTTTATAAATCAGAGCATTGAGTATAGAAGCTGGGATGTAATGTTAAAATTGTACAAGGCATTGGTGAGACCAAATCTGGAGTATGGTGTACAATTTTCGTCGCCCAATTATAGGAAGGATGTCAACAAAATAGTGAGAGTACAGAGGAGAGTTACTAGAATGTTGCCTGGGTTTCAACAACTAAGTTACAGAGATAGGTTGAATAAATTAGGTATTTATTCTCTGGAGCGCATAAGGTTAAGGGGGGACTTGATTGAGGTCTTTAACATGATGAGAGGGATAGACAGAGTTGATGAGGACAAGCTTTTCCCTTTGAGAATGGGGAAGATTCAAACAAGAGGACATGACTTCAGAATTAAGGGACAGAAGTTTAGGGGTAACATGAGGGGGGACGTCTTTACTCAGAGAGTGGTAGCGGTGTGGAATGAGCTTCCAGTGGAAGTGGTGGCGGCAGGTTCGTTGGTATCATTTAAAAATAAATTGGATAGGCATATGGATGAGAAGGGAATGGAGGGTTATGGTATGAGTTCAGGCAGGTGGGACTAAGGGAAAAAAGTTGTTCGGCACGGACTTGTAGGTCCGAGATGGCCTGTTTCCGTGCTGTAATTGTTATATGTTTATATGGTTATATAGGTAGCATTTGGAGTATTGCATACAGTTCTGGTCACTCCATTACAGGACTGATACAAACATAGAAACATAGAAATATGATGCGGAGGGTTTGGGGAAGGAGCAGAGAGGGTTTACCAGAATCGTTTACAAACAGCAGATGCTGATTTACAAAAAAGGACACAAGATGCTGGAGTAACTCAATGGGTCAGGCAGCATCTCTGGTGAGAAGGAATGGGTGATGTTTCGTGTCAAAACTGAAGAGGGTCTCAGCCCAAAACGTCACCCATTCCTTCCAGCATTTTGTGTCTACCTGAACAGCGCCGATCCACGTGGTGATGTGCCAGCAGGCTGGAGGAGCGGGTAAAGGCCAGAGCGGGCAGGTGAAGGGACGCTGGCCAGGGTGGACTCGCCAGTGCTCCTGCAGGTCGTCAAGGCGGGTGAAGCCCTTACCATAGGAGACGCAGGGGAAGGGACGCTCACCGCTGTGGGTACGCCGGTGCAGCCACAGGGTGGACATGCGCGTGAAACGCTTCCCACACTCAGCGCACACAAATGGTCTCTCTCCGGCGTGTATCCGCTGGTGCTCCCGCACACCACGTGCGCTCTTGTACCGCTTGCCGCGGTGGGAGCAGCCGCTCAATGGCGTGGGCCCGCCGCTGCTGCCGCAGCCCCTACGAGCTGTGATAGCCTCACCGCAGTACGGGCAGTCGCTGGGCTGGCCACTGGTGTGCACGTGCTGGTGAGAAAGGACGTGGGACGCCATGGTAAAGCGCCAACCACATACCGGGCTGCGGAAGGGACGGTTGCAGCCGTGCACCCGCTGGATGTACAGCAGCCTGGTGGCGCGCGTGAAGCGATTGCCGCACTGGGTGCAGGTGTAGTGGCACTCGCCAGTGTGGGTGCGCTGGTGCACCAGCAGGCTGTCACAGCTGGTTAAGCCATTGCCGGAGTCGCTGCTGGGCTGCTCACCGCAGAGCACCCGCCGGTGCTCCCACAGCCTGGACAACCTGGCAAAGCTGAGTGGGGGTGTGTGAGAGGAACAGGGGAAGTGATGGTGGGAGATGATGAGGGGGAGAGAAGGGAAGTGGGAAGGAGGGCAGAGATGGTGAGGAGGCAAGTGGGGAAGGGGGATGAGGACGGTGGAAGTCAGAGGAGAGGGCGAAGGGAGGGGCTGAGGGGGATTGGGGTGGGGGAAAGAGGGCAGGGGAGAAGTGGGGGCTCCTTACCGGCCTGGCGGAGCCAAGCATCTGGGTACTGCGTCGAGCCACCCATCCGCCGGCCAGCACGACTGAGGAAATATTGTACAATAGAATTGCTCAGATGGTAACATTTGTGTGAGGAGCTTATGTTAAGTTGCAAGAGAAGGACTTCGGAGCTGTGGTTTTCAGAAATACATGTCTCCACAAAGAAATAATGTGCAAAGAACACACACATATTTTTATTTAATTCATTTGAATTTTAATTTTGTCATAGTCCTTTCTATATATTTTTTTCTTTTAGCATAATGATTTCCCCCCCAAGAATAAACAATAAAATAGCATAGCTCCAACATAGAAACATAGAGAATAGGTGCAGGAATATGCCATTCTGGGCTGTTACATAGAAATATAGAAATTAGGTCCATTCGGCCTTTCGAGCCTGTGGCGCCATTCAATATGATCATGGCTGATCATCCAAATCAATATCCCATACCTGCCTTCTCACCATACCCCTGATCCCTTTAACCACAAGGGCCACATCTAACTCCCTCTTAAATCCAGCCAATGAACTGGCCTCAACTACCTTCTGTGGCAGAGAATTCCACAGATTTACCACTCTCTGTGTAAAAAATGATTTTCTCATCTCGGTCCTAAAAGACTTCCCTCTGATCCATAAACTGTGACCCCTTGTTCTGGACTTCCTCAACATCGTGAATAATTTCCTGCATCTACAATTAGGCTCAAATCTTTATGGACATGGGTTTAAAAGGCAGCCAGATGATTCATGTAGTTCCTATGAAATGCCATCTTGTGTAATGTTATCACAGCAGATTTAGAATTATTATACCTAGGGGTTGGGGTTGGATGTTTTGGGTCGGACTCCACAGCCTTGTTGATTCCGCTCCCCCGTGGGTTTATAAAATTATTTACCCCAGTTTTACCCACAGACCGGATTTATTTCACTCCCTGTGTGTTTACAAGTTTGCAGAGACTAAAGGTGGCATATAACGATGCCACGAGAACACTACTAAGGAAACCTAGATGGTGTCGTGCTAGTAATATGTTTGTGGCTGCAGGAGTCAGTACTTTAGAAGCTATCCTAAGAAATCATATGTATAAATTCATTTGCAGGATAAATGACTCTAAAAATGTAATTATTGTTGCCTTGTCAAACATAAGGGTTAGCACTACTCGCTACGAATCCCAGCTGTGGACACACTGGTATCATTGTCTCGTTGTAGGACATTGATCTTTCTTTTAATCTGGATTTTTGATTCATGTAATGTGTTTTTTTTATATATAATTTATGAAGCTTTTATAAGTGATATACTGAGATTTTATATGTACTTTATGACATTTTTTAATATGCAATGCATTTTTATGTAATGTTGCCACTTGTGTGGACCTCGAGTCCGTAATAAAGTTTATTATTATTATTTATTATTATTTATAACAGTATTTACCTCAGTTCTCCACCAGACGGGTTTATTTCGCTCCCCTGTGGGTTTATAACATTATTGACCTCAGTTTACCCCCAGACCGGGTATATTTCGCTCCCCTGTGGGTTTATAACATGTCAGGGGAGAGATAAGACTTTGCCTTCCATCACAGCGAGGAGATTCGTTCAAATCCAAGTGAGTTTATTGTCATGTATCCCTGATAGGACAATGGAATTATTGCTTTGCTTCAGCACACAGAACATACGGCATATACTACAAAACAGATCAGTGTGTCCATATACCATAATATAAATATATACACACATGAGTAAACACATTGATGAAGTGCAAATAACAGATAATGGGTTATTAATAATCAGAGTTTTGTCCGAGCCAGGTTTAATAGCCTGATGGCTGTGGGGAAGAGCTATTCCTGAACCTGGTTGTTGCAGTCTTCAGGCTCCTGTACCTTCTACCTGAAGGTAGCGGGGAGATGAGTGTTTGGCCAGGATGGTGTGGGTCTTTGTTGATACTGCCAGCCTTTTTGAAATATTCACTGTGATGGTGTCTGTGTAAATTGTGTTGTGTCTTGGTTCTTTTCTTGTTGTATGACTGCAGAAACTAAATTTCGTTTGATCTTCAATGCGGTTCAAATGACAACAAATAAATTGTATTGTATTGTTTTACCCCCGGACCGGGTTTATAACATTATTGACCTCAGTTTTCCCCACAGACCGGGTTTATTTCACTCCCCCGTGGGTTTATAACATTATTGATCTCAGGTCTCCACCAGATCTACCGGGTTTATTCCCCCAGACGTGTAGGTGATTTATTTGGTGATTTTTTTGGCGATTTATTGATTATTTACAGAGAGGAGGGTTGGGAGCCAGAGAGAGGGAGATAGATGTTTATAACGTGTTTTATCTCAGAACGCTGCTCCAGACGGTGAGTTGATATAATTGAGGCCAGTTTTGACCCAGACGTGTAGTTTATGTGGTGATTAACCTCAGCTCGCTCTATCTCCCCCCCACATTTACCGGGTTTATTCCGTTTATTCCGCACCTGCTGATTTATTTATAACGTTATTTACCTCAGTGAATCAGAGGGGGAGGTTTAGAACGAGTTTGATCCCAGTTGTGAGATTTAATTTCACAAATGCTCAGAGACAGTCAGAGAAACAAGTTTATCTCATTTATTACATTTCTGCGCAGAAAAGGGTGTCTCTCCTCTATCGCCCTCTAGAGACACACCGAAGATGGAGATGCTTTCTATCTTTATACATTTTCATTTTTCTATTATCACACCCCCATCCCTCCCCATTGAGCTTCTTCCAATCATAACATAAAGCCCAGATTCCCACGAGAACGTCAAAGACACCTCCCCTATCATGCATCGCATGTGCATTTAAATTAGGCACCTTGTCATAGTCAGCGTGAGTTAATATTCATGTATTCTCATCAAGCATGCGCGGATATGTATGACCTTTTGTACTTCTCAACTCTGCCTTACTCCTCTTAAAACTCCTACTGAAGTATTCCTAATGCTACTTTTTATCTAGAATTTCTCTCTGTTCTTTATATCCTTACTTTCTATTCTACTAGCAGTCTGGCTTCTGCTGACACCTTATTTCTTTCTAAATTATTTTTCAGAGTTCTAGTATAAATCAACCATCTCTATGAACCCTTTTCTCACAATCCACCATATTTCTTTTTGCTACGAACCTTTTGATTTATACTATATCCTCCTTTTCTAGTGCTAGCAGCAGATTCTTCGCCTCCCTATCCTCCTCTCGCTAGTCATACTGTGTTCTGAAGGCCATCATGACGGCGCTGTTCTTTGTCAGGGCTGTCTCACAGCCCCCGTGCGCAGGGAATGATACAACATCCGAATAGGCACAAAGTCAATGGTTCCTTTCCTTCACGCAGAGTCCACGGGCTGACATTGTCTGGTGGGGCCTCCACAGGAACCTTAAATCGGCTTGCGTGTGTCCACCCTTTTGCTTTTCTTCGTTCTGCTGTCTCGGTGATTAATAACACAAGGTAGGGTCCAGTCCACTTAGTTTGCAGCTTTTCTTCCTTCCATGATTTTACAAGATCCCAGTTCCCTGCTTGCACAGAATGGATTGGAAAGGCGAGATGGGGACTCTGTGCCAGCAACCCCTTGGTTTTTAATTCTGTAATAGAACGTGATACTGCCAATAAAAAGTTCCTTAAGAAAACATCACTACTCTCTATAGTGGGTATGCCTTCTATCTTTCCCAAATAATAAAGACCTAACTTGTTCAACCTTTCTCTTAGTTGCTAATCATCTTAGTTGCTGAAACCCAGTCAACATTCTAATTGATCTCATTTGTACTCTCTATTTTGTTAACCTTTTTCCTATAATTATGCCTACCAAAATTATACACCATACTCCACAATTGACCTCATCAATACCTTGTACAATTTAACATTACAACCCAACTTCTATACACAATGCTCTGATTTATAAAGGCCAACACACCAAAATCTTTCTTTACCATCCTATCTACATGAGATTCCACCTTCAGGGAACTATGCACAGTTATTCCTAGATCCCTCTGTTCAACTTCATTCCTCAATTCACAATCATTTACCATGTACGTCTAATTTGAATTTGTCCTGCCAAGATGTATCACCTCACACTTATCAACATTAAACCCAGCTGTCATGTTTCAACCCACTCTTCCAAATGACCTAAATCTCTCTGTACACTTTTAAAATCTACTTCATTATTCACAACACCACCTATCTTAGTATCATCTACATATTTCTTAATCTATCTTACCACACCAACATCCATATTATTGATTCACAGTTGACCCAACACACATCCCCGAGGTACCCCTCTAGTCACTGACCTCCAACCTGATAAACATCCATCCACCATTACTCTCTGACATTTCCCATACAGCCACTTTTTAATCCATTTTGCTATTCCTTACTAACCTCTTCTTAACCAACCTTATTTCCTTATTGAACCTTGTCAAAGGCCTTACTGAAGTTCACCACTTTAACCTCATCAAATTCCCTAATAACCTCTTTTATATCAAGATTAGTCAAATATCACAATCACAAATCCATGCTAATTCTTCCTAATCCTACCCTATTAATCCAAATTCCTATAATATTGTCTTTAGTATCCTTTCCATTATTTCCCAGCACTGATGTCAAACAACGTTCTTGTTAAAACTCTACTCTTCTTTGTCCTCCTGTTCACTTACCTCAGGGCTATTATCTATTCGTAGCTTCAGGACAGCCCTCATGTAATTATTAAAATTGTACTAGGTATCTCAACCTTCTAAACGAACATCGGTCGGCGATTTCGAAAAATCATACTTACACCTTGTCTTCATGTTTAAAGGGTCCTTCCTCCTGGTCCATCTCCGACAGATTTTACTTTACCTGTTCATAAATAGACTTGTATAACATAATTAACTGTTTCATATACTTTTTAAATTCTATCTTTAACTGTTCCAAACTCGGTCCCTTGTAGGGACCTCTCCATTGTGCCACCTGCTGGTTAGATTGCATACAGCATTTCTTCAGTGCCAATGGCAGAGCATTACACAAATCTTATTTATTTTAACCTTCAATGTTCCATTTTTTTTTCACCAAATGAAAACAATCCGTTGTCAAAGCTGATTTCTGTAGGACTACCAAACCTCTTAATTACCTATTTCATCATAAACGACACTACAGTGCTCATACCTAAAACGATTCAGACTTACCCTGGACATATCTTCCAGAAGATGTTCCGGCTGCTTTTTTCTGCATTTTAACATTAACTTATTTGACATGTACTTTTCCCGTTTCACCATACAATCTCAACATATTCCAATCTTGTCCCGGAAACCGAGCCCCCAAAGTTGTAAGATTCAAATTCACAAATGCTCAGAGGCAAAGTCAGAGAAACAAGTTTATCTCAGTTATTACATTTCTGCGCAGAAATGGGTGTCTCTCCTCTATCGCCCTCTAGAGAAACAACGAAGATGGAGATGCTTTCTATCTTTATACATTTCATTTTTCTATTATCACACCCTCATCCCTCCCCATTGAGCTTCTTCCAATCATAACATAAAGCCCATATTCCCACGAGAACGTCAAATACACCTCCCCTATCATGCATCGCATGTGCATTTAAATTAGGCATCTTGTCATAGTGGGCGTGAGTTAATATTCATGTAATTTCATCAAGCATGCGTGGTTATGTTTGACCTTTTGTACTTCTCAACTCATACTTCTCTTAAAACCCTACTGAAGTATTTATATTGCTACATTTTATCTGGAATTTCTCTCTGTCCTTTATATCGTTACTTTCTATTCTACTAGCTAGAAGTCTTGCACCTTATTTCTTTGTAAGTTATTTTTCAGAGTTCTAGTATAAATCAACCATCTCTATTAACCCTTTTCTCACACAGTTTTCCCCACACACGTGTAGTTTATGTGTTGATTTACCTCAGTTCTCCCCCCCATATTGAGGCTATCCCGCTCCCCTGCTAGATTTATAACATTATTTACCTCAGGCCGCCGTCAACTGCCGCTTCTCTGCCACCGCCATCTTGAACCGGTCGATGGGGAGGCGGCCATCTTGGTGAGGGCAGGTGAGGTCGGCGCCTCTGACTGGTGAGGGGGTGACGGAGGCCATCTTGGTGAGGACAGGTGAGGCCACCACCCCCTTAAATTAAGTTCAGTATACATCTTGATTTAAACAATTTTATTTGACTGGGATAGGCTGGGTGAGTGGGCAAATGCATGGCAGATGCAGCATAATATGGATAAATGTGAGGTTAACCACTTTAGTGGCAAAAATAGGAAAGTAAACTATTATCTAAATGGTGGCCGATTAGGAAAAGTTGAGATGCAACGCAGGGCTGCCAACTCTCACGCTTTGAAGGTGAGACTCACGCCCTCAAGTAAACTCTCACGCCCTCACGCTGATTAGAAACTTCTCACGCTCTGTGGTGAGAAATTCTGTGATTAACAAAAATGTCAAAACTCGGAAAAACTGCATGTTCCGCGGGTGTTGGAGAGCCGGGGCTGAGGGAGGGATGGAAGCAGCGGGCGGATACAGATGCGGGGTGCCGGGACTGGTGAGTTTGCGGGGCTGACGAGTATTTGCGCGGCTAGCGAGTCGCTCGCTGCAGTTTCGGACATGGAGCACTCCGGATAGTGCGAGTGTCCCGGGCCGTCGGAGGCATCGGAAGCGCCGCTGCCGCGAGAGTCTATGTGCCGAAGGGACAGACTCTCAAAGGGAGGTGGAGAGAGAGAAGGGGGAGGAGACAGGGGGGAGCGAGAGGGGAGAGACAGGTGGGGGGGATTGAATGCAGAGGGAGAAGAGGGAGAGGGGGAAAGAGGTAGGAGAGAGAGGGGGAGGAGAGTGAGGTGGGAGAGGGGCAGAAGAGAGAGAGGGGTGAGAGGGAACAAAGAGGGAAGAGAGAGAGGGCGTGGAGAGGGAGGAGAGGGTAGGAGAGATTGGGAGCAAGAGGGGAAGAGGGAGGGGTGGTAAAAGAGAGAGGGGGAAGAGGGAGAGAGGGGGAAAGAGAGAAACGGTGAAAAGAGAGAGAATGGGGGGGGGCAAAGGGAAAGAGGAGATTAGAGACAGAGGAGAGAGAGAGAGGGAGAGAGAGGAGGAGAGATGAGGAAAGAGATGCGAGATAGAGGGAGGGGGGGAGAGGTGAGAGGAGAGTCAGAGAGAGAGGGGAGAGAGGGGGTAGAGTGTGTGGAGAGGAAGAGGGAGAGAGATAGAGAGGGAGGGAGAAACAGAGAGAGAGGAGGGGAGAGAGAGAGGGGGAAGCGAGGTGATAGAGAGAGAGGGGGTAGAGAAGAGGGGGAGGGAAAGAAGAAAGAGGGGGGGGGAGGGGAGAGGGAGTTGGGGGAAAGAGAGGGGAGAGAGTTAGGGGAAAGAGAGGGGAGAGAGAGGAGGGGGGAGAGAGTGGAGAGGGGGGACAAGAGAGAGGGGAGAGTGAGGTGGGACGGAGAGAAGGGGAGGAGAGAGAGAGGGGGGGAGAGAGGGGAAGAGAGGAGAGAGGGGGGGGGAGAGTGGGGTGGAGAGAAGAGAGAGGGAAGGTGAGAGAGTGAGAGGGGGAGACAGGGGAGAGAGAGGGGTTATAGGAGAGACAGAGAGGGAGAGAGGAGGGAGAGAGGGTGGAAAGAGAGATGGAGGGGGAGATAGAGGGGGAGAGAGAGAGGGGGGTTGAGAGGAGAGAGAGTGCATCCTGGAGGACAACCAGTGTCTGCTGGAAGTAAGTACCAAGCAATGGGTAGAAACGGTGGAAGATAGTGGACTTCAAATGGGGGTGGTTGGAGAAAGCATCCTGCTTGCCTGCTAGATTTTCACTTACTGTAACTGCAGGAAAAATGTTCCCGATGTTGGGGCGTTCAGAACCATGGGTCACAGTTTAAGTATAAAGTGGGGGGGGGGGGGGCAGTTAGGACTGAGATGGAGGACAAACCTTCTTTACGCAGAGTGTTGTGAATCTGTGGAATTCTCTGCTCGAAGGGCAGAATGGCCTCTACTTCTGCACCTATTGTCTATTGTATTATAGGCTCCAGGCCTGTATTTTATGATTTGGCCTAAGTTATGGGCTTTCCCTATGTACTGGCCCTCAGAACCTGTGTTGTAGGCCTCAGGGCTGCATTGTAGGCTCCAGGGCCTTGTTGTGGGCTTTGTCCCACATCTTGGGCCTCCAATCCTGTGTTTTGTAGGCCTCATGGGAATGTTATAGGCTCTGGGCATAACTTCTGGGCTTTGGCCTACGTTATGGGCCTCGGATCCTGTCAAATAGCAGGACTAGAATAAAATTCCAGATTAGCTCAGTTTAGCTTGGAGATACAGCGCGGAAATAAGGCCATCGGATCACCGAGTCGGCGCTAATATTCCTGGCCAGCTTCCCCTCGTCGCTTCATCTTTTAAGCCTGTATTAACCATATAACAATTACAGCACAGAAACAGACCATCTCGGCCCTACAAGTCCGTGCCGAGCAATTATTTTCCCTTAGTCCCACCTGCCTGCACTCATACCATAACCCTCCATTCCCTTCTCATCCATATGCCTTCCAATTTATTTTTAAATGATACCAACGAACCTGCCTCCACCACTTCCACTGGAAGCTCATTCCACACCGCTACCACTCTCTGAGTAAAGAAGTTCCCCCTCATGTTACCCCTAAACTTCTGTCCCTTAATTCTGAAGTCATGTCCTCTTTTGCCCGTTTAGTCCTGAAGTATTGCCCGTTTTGTTTTCGTCTGTTGTCCTCTGAAATTTACCAATCCTCTGGCTTTCGGCTACTCTTTGCTGTATTATATATATTTAATTTTAGTTGCATTCTATCCCTAACTTCTGTTTACAGCCACAGTTGCGACCTACTCCCCTTAGAATCGTTCTTCCTATTTGGAATGAAATGATCCTACGTCTTCCGGATTATGCCCAGAAATTCCTGCCATTGCTGTTCCACCGCCATTCCTGCTAGGATCCCTTTCCAGTCTACCTTGGCCAGCTCCCCTCTCATGCCTTCACAGTCCCCTTTGTTCAACTGCATCACTGACACTTCCGATTTAACGTTCTCTGCCACTTCCGATTTAACGTTCTCTTAACGATTTACCGCTGCTATCAACACGATTCTCCTCCTCTCAGCTGCTCACTTACAAGTGAAACTCGGAACATTTCAAATAATTTACAACACTCAGCTGCACTGTTGTATCACAGATCAATCTAAACGCTGACTGTCTGCACCCACACAATTCTTGCGTATCGCTTCGCCTGTGTGCGGACTGGCGCCGACGGACGAGAGACCGAAGCAAATAAGTCGAAGCCAAAGAATCGAGTGGAGAGGAGGTCGAAAGGCCAATAAACTGAAAGATTACGAAGACGAAAAGCAAAACCTACTAACCGGAAGGATGGGACGCCAAAATGCAAACTAAGCGAAAGGGCGGGACGCCTAAAAGCCAACGAACCGAAAAGCTGCGTCGCCTAAAAGTAAACTTACCGAATGGCCGCTCTGTCGAAACGCCACTGTGCGACAGCAGCCTCAATGGCTGGGTCACTGTGTGACAGCAGATTCACCGGCTTGGTCACTGTGTGACAGCAGCCTGACCGTCTGGGTCACTATGTGACAGCAGCCTCACCGGGCAGCATCTCTGGAGAGAAGGAATGTGTGGCGTTTCGAGTCGAGACCTTCCAGGCGCACTTTGAAGAATGGTCTCAGCACGAAACGTCACGCATTCCTTCTCTCCAGAGATGCTGCCTGTTTTGTGCGTGGGAACTTGGGTGTGTTCCGCAAGCACCGAGACGGTAATAAATAAACCTTCTGTCCCCGCGGCCGGAGTGTGGGTGTTCGGGTCCGGGTGTCAGAATCACCCTGGTGTGGAGGTTGGAGTTCGATGGTGGTGCATCACGGTCAGTGACTGAGGGACGCTCCGGCGGGTGGAGACGGAGGAGAGAGAGAATGGAGGGGCTGACTAGGGGGTGAGAGAGCATGGGGAGAGAGGGAAGGGAGGGAGAGAGAAGGGAGAGAGGGGGGGTGGTGAGAGGAGGGAAAGAGAGAGGAGAGAGAGTAGAGAGAACGAAGAGAGAGAAGGGAGGCAGAGAGGGAGTGAGAGGGAGAAGAGGGGAGAGACAGGAGCGTGAGGTTCATTTTCCCACACAATCCATAGGCGACTGGGCAATCTGAACCCAAGCACCAAATTGAAAGCGGCCGAAGGTGTACAGCCCCCATTCTCCAACGGCTAACTTCCGCAGGCTGCAGTCGGGTGGAGCAGAGGTATGGGACAATTTTCATGCCTGCACACTGATGTGATGGACGCTGACAAGTCCCGCCCTACGGCAACGTCATGTCGTTAATGGACGTTTTTGTTGAGCGGCAGTCGGTCCTTTGCCCTGTAGGCGACGCCGCCTTGCGGGTGGGTGGCGCTTCGACAGAGCGACCATTCGGTAAATTTGCTTTTAGGCGACGCAGCTTTTCGGTTCGTTGGCTTTTAGGTGTCCCGCCCTTTCGGTTTGTGTGCATTTAGACATCCCATCCTTTCGGCTAGTAGGCGTTTCATCTTCATAATCTTTCGCCTTATTGGGCGTTTCGGCCTCGTTTCCATTCGGTTCTTTGGCGTAGATTTCTTTGCTTCGGCTTCATGTCTGTCGGCGCCACGTCCGGGTACGGCTTCGCCATTCAATCGAAAATGCTTGATACGAATATATGTGGAAGGGCAGATAATGTACATAGAAACATAGAGAAATAGAAAATAGGTGCAGGAGTAGGCCATTCGGCCCTTCGAGCCTGCACTGCCATTCAATGTGATCATGGCTGATCATCCAACTCGGTATCCTGTACCTGCCTTCTCCCCATACCCCCTGATCCCTTTAGCCACAAGGGCCACATCTAACTCCCTCTTAAATATAGCCAATGAACTGGCGTCAACTACCTTCTGTGGCAGAGAATTCCAGAGACTCACCACTCCCTGTGTGAAAAATGTTTTCCTCATCTCGGTCCTAAAAGATTTCCCCCTTATTCTTAAAATGTGACCCCTTGTTCCGGACTTCCGCAACATCGGGAACAATCTTCCTGTATCTCGCCTGTCCAACTTCTTAAGAATTGTGTAAGTTTCTATAAGATCCCCCCTCAACCTTCTAAATTCTAGCGAGTACAAGCCGAGTCTATCCAGTCTTTCTTCATATTAAAGTCCTGACATCCCAGGAATCAGTCTGGCGAACCTTCTCTGTACTGCCTCTATGGCAAGGATGTCTTTCCTCAGATTAGGAGACCAAAACTGTACGCAATACTCCAGGTGTTGTCTCACCAAGACCCTGTACAACTGCAGTAGAACCTCCCTGCTCCTATACTCAAATCCTTTTGTTATGAATGCTAACATACCATTCGCTTTCTTCATTGCTTGCTGCACCTGCATGCCTACTTTTAATGACTGGTGTACCATGACACCCAGGTCTCGTTGCATCTCCCCTTTTCCTAATCGGCCACCATTCAGATAACAGTCTACTTTCCTGTTTTTGCCACCAAAGTTGATAACCTCACATTTATCCACATTATACTGCATCTGCCATGCATTTTACCACTCACCCAGCCTATCCAAGTCACCTTGCTGCCTCCTAGCATCCTTCTCACAGCTAACACTGCCCCCCTGCAATCGTGTCATCCGCAAAATTGGAGATGTTGCATTCAATTCCCTCGTCCTAATCTTTAATATATATTGTAAATAGCTGGGGTCCCAGCACTGAGCCTTGCGGTACCCCACTAGTCACCGCCTGCCATTGTGAAAATGATCCGTTTACTCCTATTCTTTGCTTCCTGTCTGCCAGCCAGTTCTCTGTCCACATCAATACTGAACCCCCAATACCGTGTGCTTTAAGTTTGTATACTAATCTCTTATGTGGGACCTTGTCGAAAGCCTTCTGAAAGTCCAGATTTAACACATCCACTGGTTCTCCCTTATCCACTCATAGTTACATCCTCAAAAAATTCTATAAGATTCGTCCGACATGATTTACCTTTCATAAATCCATGCTGACTTTGTCCAATTATTTCACCACTTTCCAAATGTGCTGCTATCCCATCTTTAATAACTGATTCTAGCAGTTACCCCACTACCGATGTTCGACTAACTGGTCTGTAATTCCCCGTTTTCTCTCTCTCTTCCTTTTTAAAAAGTGGGGTTACATTAGCTACTCTCCAATCCTCAGGAACTACTCCAGAATATAAAGAGTTTTGTAAAATTATCACTAATGCATCCACTATTTCTGGGGCTACTTCCTTAAGTACTCTGCGATGCAGCCTAGCTTACCCTGGGGATTTATCGGCCTTTAATCCATTTAATTTACCTAACATCACTTCCCGGCTAACCTGGATTTCACTCAGTTCCTCCATCTTATTTGACCCTCGGTCTCCTGCTATTTCCGGCAGATTATGTATGTCTTCTTTAGTGAAGACAGAACCAAAGTAGTTATTCAATTGGTCTGCCATATCCTTGTTCCCCATGATCAATTCATCTGTTTCTGAGTGCAAGGGACCTACATGTGTTTTAACTAATCTTTTTTTCTCGTCACAGATCTATAAAACATTTTGCAGTCAGTTTTTATGTTCCCTGACAGTTTTCTTTCATAATTTATTTTCCCTTTCCTAATTAAGCCCTTTGTCCTCCTCTACTGGACTCTGAATTTCTCCCAGTCCTCTGGTAGGCTGCTTTTTCTGGCTAATTTGCATGCTTCATATTTTGTTTGGATACTATCCCTGATTCCCCTTGTTATCCACGGATGCACTACCTTCCCTGATTTATTATTTTGCCAAACTGGGATGAACAATTGTTGTCGCTCATCCATGCAGTCTTTAAATGCCTTCCATTGCATATCCACCGTCAATCCTTTAAGAATCAATTGCCAGTCTACCTTGGCCAATTCACGTCTTATACCTTCAAAGTTACATTGCTTTAAGTTCAGGACTCTTGTTTCTGAATTAACAATGTCACTCTCCATCCAAATGAAGAACTCAACCATATTATGGTTACTGTTGCCAAATGGGCCACGCACAACACGACTGCTAACTAACCCTTCCTCATTACTCAATACCCAATCTAGAATAGCCTGCTCTCTCGTTGGTTCCTCTACATGTTGATTTAGAAAACTCCCACATACATTCCAAGAAATCCTCTTCCTCAGCACCCTTGCCAATTTGATTCACCCAATCTATATGTAGATTCAAGTCACCCATTATAACTGTTTTACCTTTGTTGCACGCATTTTTAATTTCCTGTTTGATGCCATCCCGAACTCCACTACAACTCTTAGGTGGCCTGTACACAACTCCCACTAGCGTTTTCTGCCCCTTAGTGTTTCGCAGCTCTACCTATATCGATTCCACATCCTCCAAGCTAATGTCTTTCCTTTCTATTGCGTTAATCTCCTCTCTAACCAGCAACGCTACCACGCCTCCTTATCCTTTCTGTCTATCCCTCCTGAATATTGAATATCCCTGGATGTTCAGCTCCCAGCCTTGATCACACTGGAGCCATGTCTCCGTGATCCCAACTATTTTATAGTCATTAATAGCTATCTGCACATTCAACTCATCCACCTTATTACGAATGCTCCTTGCATTGAGACACAAAACCTTCAGCCTTGTTTTTACAATGCTCTTACCCCTTATACAATGATGTTGAAAAGTGGCCCTTTTTGATTTTTGCCCTGGATTTGTCTGCCTGCCACTTTTACTTTTCACCTTGCTACCTATTGCTTCTACCCTCATTTTACACCCTCTGTCTCCACGCTCACACATTTAAGAAACCCTTTCCCTTTAATTCCATCCTCGACTATCCCACTCGACAACCCACCCCCCTTATTCAGTTTAAAACCACCCGTGTAGCATTGGCAAATCTCCCTGCCAGAATGCTGGTTCCATACCTGTTAAGATGCAATCCGACCTTTTTGTACAGTTCCCCCTTACTCCAACACAGATCACAGTAATCTAAGAATCTAAATCCCTGCCCCGTGCACCAGTTCCTCAGCCACACATTCAGGTCCCGTGTCTCCCTGTTCCTGCTCTCGCCAGCACAAGGAACTGGAAGCAAACCGAAGTTAACAACCCTGGAGATCCTGCTTTTAAGCATTTTTCAGACCTCCCTGAAGTCACGCTGCAGAATATTCATCACCTTCTTTCCGACATCGTTTGTGCCGACATGCACTACCACTTCCGGCTGTTCACCTTCGTCCTTGAGGATTTTCTGCACTCTGTCCGTGACATCCTGGATCCCGGCACCAGGAAGGCAGCACACCTTCCTCCTATCCCGTCTGTTGCCGCAGAAAACCCTGTCCGTGCCTCTCACAATGGAGTATCCCACTACAATGGTGTTGCCTGACGTTGGCCTCTTTGGTTTTGGCACAACAGCTCTTTTTGCTTCGCAAGCCAGTCCGCCGCTCGGTGTCTTCTGACCCGACAGCTTCTAGTGGGTGAACCTGTTCACAAGAAGTACAATACCCGGGGACGTTTGCATTCCATGCTTCCTTCCCATTCCCACCGTCACCCACCTTCTCTCTTCCAGTACCTTAGGTGTAACAATCTTACTGTAGGACTTGTCGAGGAACGACTCAGTTTCTCGGACGAACCTGAGGTCATCCACTTGCTTCTCCAGTTCCCCAACACGGTCCTTCAAGAGCTGTACCTGGATGCACTTATCACATTTGTAGCAGCCAGAGGCACCAGCAGTGTCCTTGCCCTCCCACATACTGCAAGCATCACACTGAATCAGCTTGCCAGACACCTCCTTCTTTCGTCTCTCCCTCTCCAGTGTTTTGCGTAGCCTCCTCTCCTCAGTCTCCTTGAAGACTCTCTTTTGTATTGTATTGTATTCAAATTTATTGTCATTGTCTCAATTAGAGACAACGAAATGAATTTCCCTTTACAGTCAGTATCATAAAAATAAATAAATAATAAATAATAAAACATATTAAAAATAAAATAGGATTAAAAAAAAGCACAAACACAGAAAGTCCACGACACAACATAACACAATGGCACCAAGGTGAGGAAGGCACCATAGTCCAGCCAGCCTCCCCTCCGATCTTCCCAGATGTTCACCCGTGGTCGGGGCCTTCCGAGCACCCGCAGTCGCCACCCTGGGCGGCCCGATGCTCAGGCCCTCTCGCCGGGATGATGGAACGCCGACGCCGAACCCCGACGGTGAAAATCCTCCTCAGCGGCCCGGACCTCCCAATCAGCCGCCTCCCACCGGAGTCCGCAGCTCCCGAGTCCGCAGGCCGAGCCGGGCAGAATCGCAGGACCCCACGATGTTTGTCAGCGCCGCCCGCGTTGGGAGCTCCGCGAACCACAGCTCCAGGATGTCGGTGCCGCAGGCCCAGCACTCCGGGCTCCAGACGGCGAACCCCGGTAAGGCATCGCCAGCCCCGCGATGTATCAGCGCTGTCCCGCCGCTGCTGGAGCTCTGGTCGGTCCAGGCAGGAAAGGCCGCGCCAATCCAGTAGGTAGGCCGCTGGGGGGGGGGGGGGGGGGCGAGGACGCGACTCGAATAATAGTCGCGTCCTCTCCAGGAAGCGACTGAAGGACGGTATCCCCCTTACCGTACCCTATTCCCCCACATTAAAACATTTAAAAAAAACATCAAAACCACACTTCAACATAACAAAAAAAACGAAAAAACTAAAAGATACCGGGCTCGAGAATCCAGAAATCTCGAGCCAAAGACTCACACTTTACTCACGGGGCACTTCCCTCACGAGGCTGCTCACTCACTGCCGCTCACTAAGAGCCGTATTGCTTATATTGACTGATAAATTGCGTAATTTACCAATTTACAAATCAAATTCCTCAGTTTTCAACTGTTTCCCCCCCTCTGACTCACTTCTCTCCTCCCACTTGGGCTAGAGCCAATCAGTGTTTTCTCCTGCTTATCTTTGTTGCTGTTGCTTCCAAATCCACAGCAGCTCTGATTGTAGAGAAAGAAGGGTCTCCACAGAAGGACATGGACAGCTTTGGAGAGTGGGCAGAGAACTGACAGATGGAATATTGTGTGCAGCAAAGAGTGGGGTCATGCATTTTGGTACTTGGAATAAAGGCGTAGAATATTTTCTAAATGAGCAGGGAATCCAGAAATCGAACGTGCAAAGGGTCTTGTGAGTGCTGCTGTAGCATTCCCAAAAGGTTAATCTGCAAGTCCAGTCGGTAGTAAAGAAAGCCAACTCAATGCTAGTATTTGTTTCAAGGTACCTTATATATAAAATAACTGGGATGTAATGCTGATGCTCTAAGATACGCTGGTAAGGCCGCATTTGTATTGTGAGCAATTTTTGGCACCATATCTGAGGAAGGATGTGCTGGTTCTGGAGAGGGTCCAGGGGAGGTTTACACGAATGATCCCAGGAATGAGTAGGTTAACCTAAGAACCCTCTGTCATGTATCAAAGCTCCCCCAACGAATACCAACAACGTGCGGTGAGTACCGACGCCCCCCCCCCTCCTCACCCACACCCCCCCTCCCAACCCGCCCCCCACCCAACATCAGTCTGAAGAAGGGTTTTAGCCCGAAAAGTTGCATATGTCCTTCGCTCCATAGATGCTGCTGCACCCGCTGAGTTTCTCCAGCACTTTTGTCCATCACCAAATGAATTCTAGTCTCTCCCAAAATCACAGATGATGCCCAAAATACTGAGCCGTTCTGATAGGTTGTCCATTCTCGAAGCAATACTATTTTGTTCCACAAATGCCTCTGACCTGCAGGTTATAATTTTTTAATTGCAGATTCCCATCATTTACCGCTTTTGCTTTATAAAGCACTATATCCAAAACCCTTTACCTATTTAATGCCCCTTCCCAATTTCGCTCCCGACCAATTTTATAAAAATTAGGCCGAATTTTAGGGCAGCCCCTACCGGTTTGTTTTGACTTCCGTGAAGAATGAATTGTTCGCCACAAGTTCCATGACATTTCATGATCCGAATCAGGATCCCGATTTAATGCGGTGTGATCGCAATCTGAAACGATCGTTGTTTATTGATACGCCTCTAGTTCTGGTTCCATGTCGGTCTTCCAGAGACCACAGAAGAAGAATGCTCACGTATGAGTGAATTTCCTAATACACACCAATGACCCACGTTGATCTCCACTAAAGTCATCCTGTCTGTTCCCTCACACGACTCACCGCTCACCTCCTTAGATCAGTGAATCGATATCAGGGGAGCCCACATTATCTGGAACTGATGCTTTACCTTCCTGTCTAATCAGTAATTGCATTGCATCCGTTTCTCTCTGTTACAGTTAACTTGCTGGCGATTGTGGTCCTGTCCCGAGGGAAGTGCGGTCTCTCCAAATGTATCACTCGCTACCTGGTGGGAATGGCAGCGGCCGATCTCCTGGCCGTTATTTCCAATCCTTTATTGAGGTGGGTTTTTATGAAGCATTTTCGAGAATCATTCCTGAATATTACACCCGTGTGCAGTCTCATCGTCGTCTTACTTTCGACATCCACGCATGTATCCGTCTGGCTGAGAGTCGCCTTCACCTTTGGCCGGTTCGTGGCCATTTGTTGTGAGAAGCTGAAAACGAAATATTGCACCGAGAGAACGGCGGTTGTGGTTATCGGGACAGTGAGTGTGGTGAGCTGTTTAGTCTCAATCCCCTGGTACTTTATTTACCAACCAGTGCAGATGTATGAGGGGTCCCGTGGTTGTGCGACTTCACGTGGGAGTTGTATAATTCCGTCTATTGGGGGGCATTTGACATAACTGACCGTATTTTAACTCCGTGCATCCCGATTTTCCTGATTTTGCTGCTGAATGCTATGACGATCGGGCGTATTTTAATGGCCAGTAGGATCCGCAGGAGGCTCAGGGGCAGCGGTGGAGAGAACCGCACGGACCAGGAAATGGAAAACCGCAGAAAATCTATCGTTTTACTTTTCAGTATAACCGACAGTTTCATATTGTTGTGGATGACACAGTTTATTTACATGGCCTACAGGAGGATCGCGAACTTTAGCACTTATTTCAAATACTATGATCCTAACTATATCACAGAACAAGTATCATTTATGTTGCAAGTTCTCAGTATTGCACCAACACGTTTATTTATGTCCTGACACAGTTCCAGTTCAGAGAGGAGCTGAAGAAAGCGGTGACATACCCACTGAATTCAGTTATCAAAATAATAAAACCATAGTAAGCACAGGATTCGGAAAGGGGCGCTGTGTGCTGTTTTGCAACCCTTGTCGCTCTTCGTGGGATTAAAGGTGTATTTTTCTTCTGGAACAGGCTCGCGTGAAACTATCGCATTTCTCAATGAGTAATTATTTACTATTGCTGATCACACCTGTTGATAATCGAGTCTTTAGATCAGTTTTAGTTTAGTTTCGAGATACATCGCGGAAACAGGCCCTTCAACCCACCGAGTCCGCGCCAATTAATCTACAACCTATACGTCTTTGGAGTGTGGGAGGAAACCGATCTCGGAGAAAACCCATGCAGGTCACGGGGACAACGTACAAACTCCGTACGGACAAGCACTCCGTCAGGATCGAACTCAGGTCTCTGCTGCTGTTAGGCAGCAGCTCTACCGCTGCGCCACCATGTCGCCCAACAGCAAAAAAAATGTCCTTGATAATATGTACTTTTCAACTGGGTTAAAATATATTTTCCTTTGTCGACTATTCTCGTTGTTACGTTTTTGTTGGGGGTTGACATAACGTCATTTTCGGTTCCTAACCCGATTATGGTTAATATTTAGAATTATAAATGACAACCAGGCATGGAGGTGGGGAACTGCCCTCTTTGATGGCTGTAAACGTTATTATGAATATACCACTACGACCGCACTGAGGAGGCAGTTTCAGGACAAGGGACACGTGATAATGAAACAGAGGATTAAAAATCAGGTAGCTGGGCAACTTGCGGAATCTACAAGCGAACGTCTGTCTGATCCTGCTGACGATCTATGCCCCATTATCACTGTAGTGGCGGTTTTTTACAACTTCTCAAAGTTCAACCTTTGATTGCCACTAATTTGTCAGGGATGATTAAAAAACAGTCTCACGCACGCCACGCCATATTTGAAACAGCAAAGATGAATCTGTAAGAAGTAGTCTCTTGATCAATAGCGTCTTTATTGTTGTATTACAAAACACTGAATTAACTCATAACCTTCCGTTTTTAATCGTTGTTCCATCATGTCACATAAATGATAAATATTCCTTCTTGTAAAAGTATATCGTCTGACAACATATATATATCCCAAATTATGCCCGTGGTCATGGTAGAAAACTGTTTCATCCCATGACCCGGCATCAAACTAAAACTAATCACCTGAGAGTCTGCGCCAGAATCCTCCAGCCAAAAATCCTACGTTTAAACGATAAAAACGATTTATTATCAGGCAGATAATAACTACAGGCAACTAGACATGACTACAGTAAACCTACTTAAGCTTAATGGCTCCAACATACTGGTCCCTAATTGTTCTGTGTATATAACGAGACAATTACTAATCTTCTTCTATACTATTACTAAAACTCTTATCTTGTTCTCTTCCGGTTAACGTTTTTTTTAATTTGCGAAAAATGGTACCCTATATCGCTAGGATTTTCCCATCTTACTCGTCGTTCTCCTCTGCTCCAAGCGACCAAAGTTTTGTTCCGATCGGTGGAATATCACAAAAGTTATGAAGGTTGAAAAAAATCGTGAGATCAGCAGATTGGCCTTCTCGCCTGTCAGTCACCATGAAGGTAACGCCCCTTCCGCCACCCGCTGTCAATCATCGGGACGAGGAGACTAAAGACCCGGAAACGGAGCTGAGGCCGTGAGCAGCGTGCGGGCTGCTCCTGCGGCGACCAGCACGTCGAGCCTGGAGCTATTATGTTGAACCGGAAGCCTCAGAGTGAAGTCGGAGTGGATGGTAGCTGCTGCCTGAGGCCGAAAGCTGAAGGTGCGGTGTTAGCAGAGTGCGGACCCCCACACCCCCCTTCGCCACCCATCCCCACCGCCCTATACCCACACCACTCCTACCCCCACAACCCCTAAACTCTTCCACCATTCCCCTTCCCCAATCCAGTTCCCCCACCACCCATCTCCCAACCCCTTCCCATCCCCGCTTCCCCAACAGCCTCTCTGCCACACAACCTACCCTTCCCCAACACCCTTCCCCACCCCCTTTCCCCAAACTCCCCCTTCCCTACACACCCCTTACCTACAACCCCCCTTGCCCACAACCGCCCTTCCACCCCCACTTCCCCCACACCTCTCACACCCCCCTCCACCACCCACCCCTCCCTCACACCCTCCACCCCCACACTCCCCACCGCCAACGCCCATCCCTCCAGACCACGCTCTCCATCTCCCTGGTCACACAAACCTCCACCCCTCCACCCCTCCCACACATGAAAAGGAAGAGAGGGAGTGCTGGGAGATGAGGGGAAATGAGCCGCGCCAGCGCAGTTAGGGGTGATGGGTGAGTTGTGGAATATTGCTTGGGGGGAAGAGGTGAGTGTGTAATGTTGTGTGGGGAATAGGTTGCGTTGGGGGACTCGACCTCCCGTGTGACTCGGCCCCAACGGCTCCCACTTAATCTAGTATACATTAAAACAGGAGCTATAAAAGCTTAACATATATCAAAAAAACAAAAATAACATGCATTATATATCAGCATTCAGACTTCTTTAGCGATTCTTCCATATTCATGTTCGCATTCTAGTAGCAGACACAGATTGGTTATCAGTCTTACCAAGAGCATGTTCTTAGTCTGAAATCGTACTGTACGCACCAAACCCTTAACGTCTGGCACGTCCTCCAGTATCATTCCCATCAACCAAGAACTTCGTGGAGCTGTAGAACCTGGTGATATCACCTGGAATACAATCTCTATCATTAAAAGCCTCATCTTGACCACTTCCTGTTTGCGCTGCATATTGATTTTAGGGAAAACAAACAGTACCACTTACGGATGTGATTTTTGGCCATCTTACTCAGAGTCCTCCTCCGCTCATCAGGTGCCGAGGATTTTTTCCATCGATGAAAAATAAGAGAGTTATTAGTGTTCCGGGGGGTGAGCGGAGGAGGTATAAAACCTGTAAGTATGGACGTGGCTCTGTCGCTGCTAGATGGCAAGGGAGACGTCACGAATCTCAGTCTGAGCTGTGAAACTACAGAACACTGTGAGTGCCCTTTATGTGCTTTTAATGTGTTTTAAAACGCGGCTTTAAAATGTGTTTTTAAAATGTGGCTTTAAAATGTGTTTTTAAAACGACAAAATATGTTTTTAAAGCGACAAAACGATCAAAGGTGAAAGCGGCCGTCAAGCAAGCAGAGCAATGTCCGCTGGTGTAGAAACATAGAAACATAGAAACATAGAAATTAGGTGCAGGAGTAGGCCACTCGGCCCTTCTAGCCGGCACCGCCATTCAATATGATCATGGCTGATCATCCAACTCAGTATCCCGTACCTGCCTTCTCTCCATACCCCCTGATCCCCTTAGCCACAAGGGCCACATCTAACTCCCTCTTAAATATAGCCAATGAACTGGCCTCAACTACCCTCTGTGGAAGAGAGTTCCAGAGATTCACCACTCTCTGTGTGAAAAAAGTTCTTCTCATCTCGGTTTTAAAGGATTTCCCCCTTATCCTTAAGCTGTGACCCCTTGTCCTGGACTTCCCTAACATCGGGAACAATCTTCCTGCATCTAGCCTGTCCAACCCCTTAAGAATTTTGTAAGTTTCTATAAGATCCCCTCTCAATCTCCTAAATTCTAGAGAGTATAAACCAAGTCTATCCAGTCTTTCTTCATAAGACAGTCCTGACATCCCATGAATCAGTCTGGTGAACCGTCGCTGCACTCCCTCTATGGCAATAATGTCCTTCCTCAGATTTGGAGACCAAAACTGTACGCAATACTCCAGGTGTGGTCTCACCAAGACCCTGTACAACTGCAGTAGAACCTCCCTGCTCCTATACTCAAATCCTTTTGCAATGAAAGCTAACATACCATTCGCTTTCTTTACTGCCTGCTGCACCTGCATGCCTACCTTCAATGACTGGTGATTAGATGACTAGATCAGCACAGTTCCGACACTGCCAGTAGAGAGAAAACTCTCAATAAAAAAAATCCTGCTATTCGGTTCAATATCACGGCACTAATAATCAGAAGGAGACCCGTCATTGCCATGCCGACCATGTTGTATGTGACGCAATTGGAGAGCCCGCATCTTCCACGCATCAGGATCATAATTACGGCCACGTTCGCTGTTGCGAAATTAAACAAAACTAGGCCAAGTGCAGACCCGTTGGGTCTGTTTCCCCAACGGCGTTTGCGGGGGGGGGTGGCTGCGGCATCACATTAACCACCCCCAAACACACAGGTGGGAGGAGGAGGGGGTGAGCAGAGGGGAGGGAGGGGAGAGGAGGAGGAGGAGGAAACGGCACAGATTGTGGAGGGAAAGGAGATCGGGGTAAGGGGTGAGAGAGGGGAATGGGTAGAGATATGTGGGGGAGGGGGGTGTGTGTGGAGGGAGGGGAGGAGGGAGGGAGGGGGAGAGGGGTGGGGGGAGAGAGGCGAAAGAGTGGGGAGGGAGAGTGCAGCGTATGGGGGAGAGGTGGACGAGTGGGGAGGGAGGAGGAGAGGGGTAGGGGGATTGATGGAAGAGGGACAGAGGGGTAGGAGGAAGGGGGCGGGTGGAGAGAGGGTGTGGTAAAGAGGGAAGGGGGGTGGGGGAGAGAGAAATGGGTGGGAGAGGGAGAGGGGTGAGGAGAGGGAAACATAGAACCATAGAAATTAAGTGCAGGAGTAGGCCATACGGCCCTTCGAGCCTGCACCACCATTCAATATGATCATGGCTGATCATCCAACTCAGTATCCTGTACATGCCTTCTCTCCATACCCCCTGATACCTATAGCCACAAGGGCCACATCTAACTCCCTCTTAAATAAAGCCAATGAACTGGCCTCAACTATCTTCTGTGGCAGAGAATTCCAGAGATTCACCACTCTCTGTGTGAAAAATGTTTTTCTCATCTCTGTCCAAAAGGATTTCCCCCTTCTCTTTAAACTGTGACCCCTTGTTCTGGACTTCCCCAACATCTGGAACAATCTTCCTGCATCTAGCCTGTCCAAACCCTTAAGAATTTTGTACGTTTCTATAAGATCCAATCCAATCCAATCCAATCCAATCCAATACAATCCAATCCAATACAATACAATACAATACAATACAATACAATACAATACAATACAATACAATACAATACAATACAATACAATACAATACAATACAATACAATACAATACAATACGATACAATTTTTTTATCATTTGAGCCTCAGTGAGGCTCAAACGAAATTATGTTTCCACAGCCATACAAACAAAGACAGATCCGCCCTCAATGTTCTAAATTCTAGCATGTACAAGCCGAGTCTATCCAGTCTTTCTTCATATGAAAGTCCTGACATCCCAGGAATCAGTCTGGTGCACCTTCTCTGTACTCCTTCTATGGCAACAATGTCTTTGAGCATTGGGCATTGTGACATCATACGATTGAACGTTCACTAGGTGCTGGTGCTCCTGCAAAGGCATATGCAAATGAATCCATTCCGATTGGACATATGTGAACATTGGGTATTGTGACATCACACGATGGAACGTTCACCATGGGCTGGGGCTCCTGCAAAGGCATATGTCAAAATATCCATTCCGATTGGACATCTGTGAGCATCGGGCATTGTGACATTACACGATGGAACGTTCACCAGGGGCTGGGTCTGGGGCTGGGGCTGCATCTATGGGTGAGAAGCCAGTTTATTTATGAAATATTGTGGGGGGGGGGGAGAAGGATTTGATTAAAAATGTGTACTTAAACACGACAAAATGTAATGAGGAGCGGATACTTAGAAAGAAAAGTGAAATCTCTAACAAAATGGAAAAGATGTCGGCGATTCTGCGTCTGTTTTCGGCGTAGCAATGAATCAAAGGAAGAAAGGCGGCCGGCAGCCGGACGGATGGACGCCGGACGGTGGCAGGCACACAGTTTTAATATATAACTAGACCAATGGCAGACCCGTTTGGTCTGCTCCCCCAACGCAGCCGTACCCTACCCGTAGCCCCCACGGGAGACGTGGTCCTCCAACTCAAGCGGCTCAGGAATGAGCAGTGCGGCTGGTTTTAATTGGCGTCTTTGAGGCGAGATTCGGGCGCCAGCAGCCGTTATGGTCGCTGGCCAGCAGGAGGCGACAACATGAGTGATTGGGGGGGGGGAGGAGGATTTGATTAAAAACGTGTACTTAAACACGACGAAATGTAATGAGGAGCTGATCCTTAGAAAGAAAAGGGAAATCTCTACCGAAATGGAAAAGATGTCGGCGATTGAGCGTCTGAATTCGGCGTGGCAATGAATCAAAGGCAGAAAGGCAGCCGGACGGCAGGCGGCAGCCGGACGGCAGGCGGCAGCCACAGAGTTTTAATAGTATACTAGACCAAGTGCAGACCCGTTGGGTCTGCTCCCCCAATGGTGTGATCCCCCAACCCAATATTCCACCATGCACCCGTCTCCTCCAATGGAACTGAAGCCGTTCCCAAAAGTAAGATCCCAGCACTCCCCTGCCTCCCTGAGCAGTGGATTAAAAACAAATCCAATAGCACCTCCCCTGCCTGCTGCAGCAGTGAAATGTTCAGAGTGTTCCTGTCTTGCAACTTTGTTTCGAAGTGTGTTGGAAGCTGACATGTAAATGGGGAAGTCAGTTTATTTTTGAAAGACTGGGCGGTGGGGGGTGGGGGGGGGGGATTTGATTAAAAACGTGTACTTCAACACGACGAAATGTAATGAAGAGCGGATACTTAGAAAGAAAAGCGAAATCTCTACCGAAATTGAAAATATCTCAGAGATTGAGCGTCTGGATTGGGCGTGGCAATGAATCAAAGGAAGAACTGCAGCCGGCAGCCGTACATGCAAATGGTTCCATTCCGATTGGCCATCTGCGAGCATCGGCCATTCCGATTGGACATCTGCGAGTATCGGGCACGAATCAAAAGGCAGAAAGGGAGCCGGACGGCAGCCGGACGGATGGCACCAGAGTTTGATAGATAGATAGATAGATAGATAGATAGATAGATAGATAGATAGATAGATAGATAGATAGATAGATAGATAGATAGATATATAGATAGATAGATAGATAGATAGATAGATAGATAGATAGATAGATGGATGGATGGATGGATGGATGGATGGATGGATGGATGGATAGATAGATAGATAGATAGATAGATAGATAGATAGATAGATAGATAGATAGATAGATAGATAGATAGATAGATAGATAGATAGATAGATAGATAGATAGATAGATAGATAGATAGATAGATAGATAGATAGATAGATAGATAGATAGATAGATAGATAGATAGATAGATAGATAGATAGATAGATAGATAGATAGATAGATAGATAGATGGCCAATGTGTGGGAGAAAGGCCAGAACATTCACAATCTTTGCCTGAAGACATTAGAAACCATTCTATAACGAACACACTTTGCTAATTTTGCGTGTTACATCAATTGTTCAATTACAATCGCTTTCGAGTCACAAACATTGTACCAAGTCAAGAACACATTTCGGTTTCACTGTGAACTGTGGACTGTTGCCAGCGCTTGCACTACTTGAATGCCAAAAATCTGCAGGTAGACCTGCATCTTTGATAGATAGTTCTTTATTTATTGCTTTACCGGTTGCCACACGGCACGAGCGGGGTCAGTATCAGGTTTTGATGATTCCAACATGTTAACAAATGGTTGCTTAAAATAGCTGGAAAGACAAATTGACCATTTATATAAGGGAAACATAAATGTGGAGAAACTCAGCGGGTAAGGCAGCATCTATGAAGCGAAGAAATAGGTGGCGTTTCGGGTCAAGACCCTTCTTCAGACCATTATTTGAGGTGGGAGATTGCAACCTTCACGTGGTGCGCCCTGTTGCGACCAATGCAATGAACCTGACGTGCACAATCAAATAAGATCTAATAGAACAAATTGTGCTACAACTTTCGGCTGCGCACGCCATACGCAAGAAGAAGAAGTAGGCCACTGATATAAAAAGTTTTTGTCATTAAAACCTGTGATACTTCTTATTTAATGGAATTAATTTAACGTAACCCACGCAATGCGCAGAGCAGTTTCTAGTCACACGTAAAGTTTAGTACCGAACTCCCATTATAACCTTATAACAATATAACCATATAACAATTACAGCACGGAAACAGGCCATCTCTGCTCTTCTAGTCCGTGCCGAACACTTATTGCCCCACTTATACTCCCCCTTATTCTACCTGTACTCAGACCATAACCCCCCATTCCTTGCCCGTCCATATAACTATCCAATTTATTTTTAAATGATAAAATCGAACCTGCCTCTAGCACCTCCACTGGAAGCTCATTCCACACAGCCACCACTCTCAGAGTAAAGAAGATCCCCCTCATGAAACCGCTAAATCAATGTCCCTTAATTCTCATTATAATTCCACTATACGCTGAGCAAGGTATATTACTCCATTGGTAAAGATTGAATTGTGGTATATCTCATGCAACGGCATAGATCAGAATTACATTTACACCGCAGCATTACGCACCATTACGCACCATTCATCGTAGAAGAAATTAGCTGAAAGTGATTTTCTTTAGTTTTGGCATAGAGCGCGGAAACAGACCCTTCGACCTACCGACCAGCGATCCCCGCACACTAACACTATCCTGCACAGACTAGGGACAATTTACAGTTATACCAAGCCAATTACCCTACAAACCTGTACGTCTTTGGAGTGTGGGGTGAAACCAAATATCTCAGAGATAAACCAAGCAGGTCAAGGGAAGAACGTACAAACTCCATACAGACAGTTCCCGTTGTCAGTATGAACTCGGGTCACTGGCGCTGTTATGCAGCAACTCTACCGCTACGTCACCGTGCAGCCCCTTTTTATAGTATATATGGTACATTGAAGATATTCACACAACCCCAGTATAATAAATCTTTACAATAATACATCCGAATTCAGCCCATATTCTCTATTTCAGCAGAGGGTGCAATATAACGTAAATAACGCACGTTTATTCTCATTCATGTATAAAATGCTGCAAACTGCGGTTCAATTGAAAGAAAGACAATGAAAGCACTCTCGTGTCATCGGAAGAATTGGTAAAATTTGTTATTCATATTATGTTATTGAATAAGTGAAATGGTATTGAATATGCCAACTTTTGTTGTCTACAATCTGCACTGTGAATGTGTCACATTTCCTTCTCAACATAGAGAAGCAACTCGCAATTTTCTAACGAATGGTTGTCAGCCGGTTTCTGTTTAGATCAGTAATCTCTTGTTAATCAAAAAGGAAAGCAACTGTAATAGTACAATATAGTACTTCATAAACCTATAGTGTGCGGCTGAAGGCATTTTGCGATGTAAAATCCATGAATACACGAAAAGATAAGACGCTTTAATTATTGGACTCATGAGGATTAGTTTTGGCATATTTAGGTGTGAATTTTAAACAAAACATCAGAACAGCAATCATTGCCAGATTAAATGGAGTTGAGACATGCCCCTAATAAACAAACGAAATCGCTCTAAATGATTTTACATTAAAACATGTGATAAATAGCAAATATTTGCCCCCAATCACAGGTGCAAAGGAAAGATCGTCTAACCAACCAGGAAAGACATTGATTATGATTTAAGGAATGTTGGTCTACTTTGTCCATCGTGCCGGCTCCTTTAAAAATAATTATTAATTCGCGCCAGTGTTGTGTACTGACCCCACGTTTCGTTGATTATATTAATACGCCGCCCTGTGTCATTACATTGATTACAAAGAGCAGCTATTTGGCTGCAAGGAAAGTATAGTGGATAGGGTATACTGGACCACTTGCTGGCCCATGCATTTTCCATGTGAAATGACGACTATTCTTCCAGCGACATATTTGAATCCATGGTAGTTTCAATGTGCTCCACATTTATGTGTTTGGAAACCTCCAGCTGGGTAATTAGAACATATTAGTCATAGACTTCTGACCAAATACATATGTAATGCATTTACAAGCGAATATTCACGCTGAACATAATGTAACAGGGGATGAAAGTGTTTATCAAATCATTAAATGAATAGATCGGGTAGATGCAAATAGTTTATTGCTCAGGTACTTGAATCGAGGACCAGAGGACATAGGTTTAAGGTAAAGGGGGAAATATTTAATTGGAATCTGAGGGGTAATCTTTCCAAACAAAAATTGGTGGGTGTATGGAACAAGCTGCCAGGAAAGGCTAGGATTATCCCGTTTAAGAAATTGTTGGAAAGGTATATGGATAGGATAGATTTGGAGGAATATGGATCAAACGCGGGCAGGTGGGACTGTAGCTGGAACATGTTGGCCGGTGTGCGCCAGTTGGGCCGAAGGGCCAGTTTCCGTGCTGTATCTCTCCATGATTCTATGATCAGAAACTGACGATGATGAATATACAAAATATTACGAAGCGATGGGTTTTCTTAAACCTTGTCGCCCTTACTATCCCGAGACGGGCTCATTTCCTTCGGATATGACGTCATAATTTTAGACAATATTTTGGGGTATGTCTTGTGTGGTAAATTCCAATGATAACATTGGAATTCGTATTCTAGTGGAGACCTCAAAAAAACAGAACAAAAACAACATCAGGTTTGGCATTGCATGTGCTGGACCTAGAAAGTGCATGCATATTGCCGGATTCTATGTTTATTCTATCTTGGATACTTATCCTTAACTTCAAACGAACAAAGAACAGCGTTGGATGTCTGCCGCACTCAGTTTAGGAGCGCAGTCACATCAGTGAGTTTGGTTTAAGTAAGCGACTTGCTGCAAAACACAATATCGGAGACCCTGGAAATTACACATGTTGATCGCCGTACATGCAGCTGTTGTTGAAGAGCCACGCAGCTAAACCCCACCTTCATCTGCTCTGTTTATCTGGGCTGACGAGTACATCGAGATAACTAATAAGAGGAGAAACGGATTGTTGCTGTAATTGTGGTCTGTGTGGACATATCGAAAGATTTGGTTTGGACGAAACTCAATAGCTCTATCAACACAGTCTATACACACACTGACATACGTTGATAGCATGGGCACAAAGCTGACTGAGTAAGGCAACTGTGAGTCGAGGTCAGTGTTAGGCACTTTCGGACTGGATGATTAACACGCCACAAAGTGAACAGTCAAGACCGATACGCTATCACGGGCTACAAAACGAAGGCGAGCTGTATCGCTGGCAACAATGGCATCGGCCCTGTTGAAGTCACTGTACGAATATACGCCCGCTTTTAATAGCAGGTCAGCGTCGCATTGTCACGCAAACCGCCAGTCTTGGATATGCTTGCACCATCCGTTACTGTGGCAGGTCAGCCTTCCTGAAAGTAATTCAGCGGAAAGCAAATGGGCTGGTTGGAGTGACAAGTGTAGCTGGTAGGACTAGTGTAGCTGGGAAATGTTGGCCGACATGGGCAATTTGGGCCGAAGGGCCTGTTAACACACTGTATCACTCTATGACTCCATGACTATGAGTCGCTGGCCTTGTTATCGGGACCTGTGCAGAGCAGCAGGCAAATTAATTCACAAACATCTTTCCGTTCTTGCGACTCCCAACTCGCTGCCAGAGAACCACAATCAACCCGGTGAAAGAAAATCGAGGTAGAGAGTCCTAATGACCACCCTCCAGTGGCTCCATGAAGAGGTGGTTCGCAAGGCAGCTAATGGCGTATATTAACTACAGAGCGGCTTTCATAATCGCATGTAAACTCATCTGCAATCCCAAGGACCTAGGATTCAGCACCCCACTCTGCTCGCCTTTCTGAGACACAGATCACGATTATGAGGATATGTGACAACATGTCATCCACAATGATTCTCCACACCAATAGACCGTAGGATGCGTGTCAGTCCCCAACTAAACTCCCCACGCACTCGCGAATGTACGGACAGATTCTGATCTCCTCTGTCTACAGGTCTGCAGACTGTGCTGTGCCGAATCATCAAAAATGACGAGACGGAGTACAGTAGGCAGATAGAGAACGTAGTGACATGGTGCCTGGACAATATCGTCTCGCTCAATGTAAGGTAGACGATTGAGCTCGTTATTCGCTGTTGTAAGCATGGTGGAGTACAAAGCCCAAACAACATCAATAGTGAGCGTGGACATGAGATCTTCAGCCTCCTTGATATTAACATGACCCATGATCTGTCGAGGACCAACACATTGACGCGACAGCCACGAGGGCACATCACTGACTCCATTTCCTGTGCAGACCTGAACGTTCTAAACTACTCCATTGACTCTTTCAACTTCTGCAGATGCACCGTGGAAAGCGTAATGTCAGATTGCATTTCAGCCTGATTTGGAAACACCCCTGCCCAAATGAGCAGGAAATTGCGGTGAGTTGCAGATATAGCCCACACCAACACACAGACCAGACCTCCCACCATTAAAGTCATTTGCATTTCACGCTGCCTTGAAAAAGCAGTCAACATAATGAAAAGCATGTCCCACTACAGCCATCACTTCTGCTCCATGCACCGGTGGGGAAAATGTATCGATGCTTGCAACCGCGCACCACCAGACTCAGGAACAGTTTCATCCACTCTGTTGTGGGGTTTCTGAACGGTCCTTCGATTGGTTGGATTTCCCGCTATTCCATCGTGGATATTGGATTTAGTCTCTGGAACTGATGCGCCACAAGGTGCGATAATGTTGGAGAACAATATTCTCCACTCCGTGTCTATATACCTATTGTACTTGAGTTTTATTTGATTGCTATTTATAGTCAGAGTGCTACAGTGTGATATCAGGCCCTTCGGCCCAACTTGCCAACACCGGCTAACATGTTCCAGCTACACTAGTCCCACCAGCCCAAATTTGGCCAATATCCTTCCAAACCTGTCCTAAATTGGTGCACTTGAGTAACAAGAATACAAAAACAGCGGAAGATTACGAGTGGAGTAAAGACGGATCGATGTGTTCTTCTTCATGAGACGCTAAACAGTTGGCTTGAAGGTGCAGCAGTTGGTACATGTTGGGATACAATCAGAAACAAGTGGCAAGGAAACAGGACCTTCGACACTACACTAATCACCCATTGTTAAACACGCACTAACCTCGACCACTCTATTCTCTCCATAATCCCACCCTGTTTTCGCAAATCACAACCCGGGGAGCTATTTAAAAGATGGATTTGAACAAACCTACCGTCAGAAACTTCCGTCCCGATGGGAGATGTGAGGAAGCACGTATAGTCAAAGGTATAACATGCAAACTCCACCTGGACAGAAACCAGGGATTGGAGCCATTTTATCAGAGACTTGGGACAGCAGCTCTACGAGGTGTGTTACGAAAATATATTTTACTAGTGGGAGAGTCCCGATCAAGGCTATTTAAGAAGGACATTATATAAGACGCTCAGCAAAGAAAAAGCGTGGACACTGCAGGTCGGTGATCCTGAAAACTGTGATGGGGAAGTTGTTAGGTGGGATTATGGCGCACACGAGCTCCAAGAATTTGGATAGCCGGAGCCTTGACCGACGTTAACTCGATGAAACGGTCCCCGAGTCTATGGTTGATCTCGCAGACGTAAACGAGTCCACGTTTGGAACAAATACCCTGCTCGCAAATCTAGCCTGCCCAGCGTCTTATCAAGCCTAAGCATTTCATCCTTGTGTTATATTCTGGTCCTCTCGAAATGTATGGTAACATTTCATTTGCCTTTTTTTTGCCGACTGGACCTGCAAATTAACGTACGTGGAATCATGCACCAGTACTTCCATGACAATTTTCATCTCTGATTTCGGAATTCACTCCCCGTTTAGAAATGTGTCTAGATCTTTATTCCTTCTACCAAAGCGTGTAACCGCACACGTTCCAGCGCTGCATTTAATTTTTCAACATCTTTACCAACTTTCCAAAACAACCCAAGTCGTTCTGCGGACTCCCTCCTTCGTGAACTTTACCTTCCCCTCCACATCTCTTCTCATCATCTGAAAACTTGCCCACAAGCTATCAATTCCATCATCCACATCAAGAACATACAAGGTGAAAAGTAGCAGACCCAGCATCAACCCCTGTGGAGCACCACTGCTAATTGGCAGCCAATGAGAAAAGGCCCCGTTTATTTTCTGTGCATTCTGCCAGTAAGTTAGTCCTCTATCTTTACCAGTATCCTGCTTCTAATACGACGGGCTCATTCCTATTTATCATCCTCAGGTTCGTCACCTTATCAAAGGCCTTCTGAAAATCCAAGTAAACAACATTACGAAATGTTTAAATTTGCTTGGTACAGATTATATCTCTGAGAACCAGGATCGTGAGGCAACGCACGATCAAGTATGGCGCTGAGGTGAATCGGAAAGGAGCGCATTTGGCTGAGATGAGGTGCACATCTTGGTCATGTCTTCGTCCTGCCAGGTCCAAAGTCCTTGGACAAGAACCCCCTCCAGAAATCACCGGATGTCTCCAATTCAATCAATGCTCCTCCAATCGCTCATCTTAGACGGTGTACAGCGCTATGATCGCCATTCCTCCAACATTGTTATCAGCCGGTCAGTTCTTCTCTCTCCAGCGATCAATTTCCTGTCAGAATCACATCGAAAGACGTTCTGAAGAAAGGTCTCGACCCGAAACGTCACCTATTCCTTCGCTCCATAGATGCTGCCTGACCCGCTGAGTTTCTCCAGCATTTTTGTCTACCTTCAATTTTTCCAGCATTTCTCTTTCTTAAACAAAATGACGTTCAGAATCACATTCCACAAAGGTCGCCTCCTTGTCCAAAATTCAAACCTACCCTTCACTCCTTCGGTTCCGCCTTTTCCTCTGGATCCAATATTTTGAAAGGCCTCAAATCGATTTCTATCTCATCTTCCCTCACACCTTCAATTACTGTATTTTTCCTTCAGATATGCTGCACGCCGTCATCTGTTTTTCATCCGTGCTCACGGTCACCAGCGTCCATGCTTTGCTCTCAACCTGGTGCGACCCCTGTGCTCAAATTTCCATACTTTCATGTCCTTGCTTGTCGTTAAATGTAATTTTCGCCCGGCCCGGGCAATTGCGTCTCCTCATGGAATTAATTATATTACTCCCAATCAAATGTCATGCGTATATACGTGTTCGAAGAGCAATATTTTCTATGATTCTATGTTTCTATGTTTCTAATAAAACTTAAAGAGGAGTGTGACAATCCGAAACAAAACTCGATGTACTGGGTGAACTCGAGTGGTTATATCTGTGAATTTTAAATAAACAACAGATCATTGTATACGTCAGAATGCTGGCTGAGCGGTGTAATGGGTCGATAGACTGAATTGATTGAAAGATCCAGCAGGGAAGAAGGCCCTTCGGCCCATCGAGTTCATCGATGACCCGTTTTCCCTTTTCAAACGTTCACATCCATTCTCTACACTTTGATCAGAATTCATTGGGGTTCACAACACCTGAGAGGGGGGAGATCTAAAATTGCCGAGAACTACTTTGCACACTGTCTTCTATGACTATTCCACATATCAATGGTGATGCTGGTGAATGGTGCCGACTCTCAGTCGTCCCGGCCAGGGCTTTGCTTCTGTGGATATCCGGAGTGCGCATCTTACTCCGTGAACGAAAATTATCACAGCTAATAAATTACTAACACGAATTTATAAATAACCATCCATCACTTACGGCTTTTCTGGGGATCAAAATCCAGTTATTTCAATTTGATGTTAAATATTTTAGCCTTTCTCATCATGCATCATATCTGACAATTGGCCTGTGCCCTTGCTTCATCAAGTTATTCAAATGCTCCCTAATATTGCATAGATTCGCACAATAAGGTTAGAGCCCTACAGCACAAAGGAAATGGGAGGTGAGGGGAAGGGGAGGGGAGGGGGCGTGGAAAGGAAGGGGCAGTATGAGGGCGAGAGGGAAGGGGAGAGGGGAGGGAGGGAGGTTAATGAGGAAGGGGATGGGGTAGGGGAGGAGTAGCCTGAGTGCGTGGGGGGACGGGAGGAGGAAGGGGAGGTGGGATGAGGGGTAGGTGAAGGGTATGGGCGGGGAAGAGGGAAGAGGAGGAGGAGTGTGAGGTTGAGGGTGAAGAGGAGGGGGAGGGGGATATCGAAGGTTGATGAGGCGGAGGGGGAGGAGAGAAGAGGGGATAGGGGGAGGGGGAGGGGAGAGAGAGTGGAGTGAGAAGGGGAGGGGGGAGCGGTGATGAGGGGGAGGAGAGGGGAGGAGAGAGGGGTTTGAGAGTGGAGGGAGAACGGGAGGGGGAGAGCGGCGGTGAGGGAGAGGAGAAGGGGAGGTGAGAGGGGGAGAGGTGAGGTTAGGCGATGGCAGGGGGAGAGGGAGGGAAGGGGCAATAGGAGAGCGAGGGAGAAGGGGGTATGGGAGGGGGAGGTTAATGAGGAAGGGGTGGGGGAGGGGGAGGAGTGGGATGATGGCGAGGGGGAAGGGGAGGGGCAAGGGGGTTTGCGTGAGGGAAAATGAGATGGGGATGGGGAGGGGGCAGGGACAGGGGAAGGTGACGGGTAGTAAAAGGGGTGGGAGGGGGAAGGGGCTGGGGAGAGGGTGGGAAAGTTGAGGGGAGGGGGATGAGGAGGGGAGGGGGGGAGGGTTAAGGAGAGGGTGAGGGGAGGGTGAGGGATGGTGAGGGGGGAGGGGAGATTTAGGAGCTTAGGCGTTGGGGTGACGGGAGGGGAAGTGTGAAGGGTGAGAGCGAAGGGGGAGGGGGAGAGGGGGGGGGATGGGGAGGAGGGAGAGGAGGTATGAGTGTGGGGGAAGTGGGAGGCGGAAGGGGAGGGAGAGGGGAGAAGGAAGGGGAGGGGTGAGGGTAAGGGTAAGGTGAGGGGAGAGTTAGGGGGCAGGAGGTAGGGGAGAGGGAAGGGTGTGGGGTGGGAGAGAGGGGGGTTGTGAGGCTGAGGGGGAAGCGGAGCGGGATGAGGAGGTGAGGGTTAGGGGTGGGAAGGCGGGAGAGTGACCGGGAGGTGGAAGGAGGACGGGGAAAGGGAGGAGGAGGGGACAGGGTTGGTGAGGGGGAGGTGAAGCCGTGGATGTAAGGGCGAGGAACGGGGCGCGTGTTGTGGAAGTGGAGGGGGAGGAGTGGAGGTGTAACGGGAGGGGGAGGGGCGGGGGAGGAGGAGGGGGAGGTGTGGAGGTGTAACGGGAGGGGGAAGGGGAGTGGGAGGGGGAGAGGGAAGGGGGACGTGGAGGGGTAACGGGAGGGGGAAGAGGAGGGGGTGGGTCACGGGGAGTGGTGGAGGAGGGGGCGAGGAAGTGGAGAGGTAGAAAAAAATGGGCGACGGGAGGAGGCTGAGGGGGAGGGGAGGGAGAAGGAAGGGGGCAGTGATGGGCAGGTGATGGGGTGGGAAGGAAGAAGTGGGGGAGGTGGAGGGACAAGGTGATGAGGAGGAAGGGGTAGGGTGGGGGTAGTGGAGGGGAGGATGAGCGTCATGAGGGTGATGGGGCAGGGGAGGGGGAGGGGGGAGCGGGAGAAGGTGGGAGAGTGTGGGTGATGGGAGGGAGGAAAATGGGAGGGGATGGAGGATGAGAGGAAGAGGGAGAGGCTGAGGAGGATGGGGAGGTGGAGGGAGAGGCTGAGGAGGGTGGGCAGTGGGATGGAGAGCCTGAGGTGGATGCGGGGGGGGGGGGCGGGAGAGGCTGAGGAGGATGGGGAGGGAGGGAGAGCGACAGGCTGAGGAGGATGGGGGGTGAGGGAGAGCGAGAGGCTGAGGAGGATGGGGAGGGAGAGGGAGAGGCTGAGGAGGATGGGGAGGGAGAGGGAGAGGCTGAGGAGGATGGGAAGGGGGAGGGAGATGCTGAGAAGGATGCGGAGGGGGAGGGGAAGCAGGAGTGGGATGGGGGAGAAGGAGGGAGAGAGAGAGGCTGAGGTGGATGGGGAGGGGGAGGGAGAGGCTGAGGAGCGTGAGGATGGGGAAGGTGAGGGAGAGGCTGAGGAGGATGGGGAGGGGGAGGGAGAGGCTGAGGAGGATGCGGAGGGGGAGGGAGAGGCTGAGGAGGATGCGGAGGGGGAGGGGAAGCAGGAGGGGAGTGGGAGAGGAGGAGGGAGAGAGAGCGGCTGAGGTGGATGAGGAGGGGGAGGAAGAGGCTGAGGAGGGTGAGGAGGGGGAGGAGGAGGGAGGGGGCGGTGAGGGGGATGATGAAGCGGAGGTTGAGGGGGTGTTGGTCATGGTCATGGTGAGTAGGTAGGGGAGGGGGGATGAGGGGTTGGGGAGAGGAAAGTTGAAGAGGGGTGGTTGGGACGATGGGGGATAGAGAAGGGGAGGATGAGGGTGATGAGGTTAAAGGGAACGGGAGGGGACAGGTGATTAGGGCAGGGGGAGGGGAAATGGGCGGGGAGGAGGACGATGATGGGGAGGGAAGAGGAGGGTGTGGGGGAGGGCGAAGGGGAGGGATGGATGTGGGGGAGGGGATGAGGGCGGAGATTGAGGGGGATGGGGAGGGGTAGGATCTGGGGGAAGTCGAGGGGAGTGGGAGGGGAGCGGGAGGCGGAGGGGGGGAGATGGAGGTGAGCGGAAGGGTGGAACTGAGTGGGAGGCGGAGGGTGGGCGGAGGGGCCGTGTGAGGGGTAGGACAGGGGCAAGGGGAAGGGGGTAGCAGGAGGTTGAGGGGGAGAGGAGGATGAGAGGAAGGGGAGGGGAGGGGGAGGGAAGAGTGTGGGGGAGGGGAGGGGTACGGGGACCCGTTGAGAGGGAGGTTTGAAGGAGGTTAGGGGGAGAAGGAGAGTGTTAGCGAGGGGTGGTAAAGGTTGAGGGGGCAGGTAGGGGATGAATGATGAGGGGGATGGAACGGGAGCGGGCGAGGGGGAGGAGAGGAGAGGGTGCTGAGTGGGGGGCGGAAGGAGGTAGAGGAGGAAGGGGTGGATAGAGGTTGTGGGCGAGGGGACGGGGAGGTGAAGGGGAGGGTGAGGGGCGGAAGGGGAGGGGAATGGGAAAGAGAAGGGGCAGTGAGATGTGCAAGGGGAGGGGGTGAGGGGGAAGGGGGGGATGGGAGGGGGAGGGGACGGGGGATGGGAGGTGAGGGGGAAGAGAAGGTGGAGAGGAGGGGGAAGGGGAGCAGGGAAGCGATGGGGAGGAGGAGGGGAGGCGATGCGATGGGAGGGGTACAGGGATGAGGAGGGGAGTGGGAAGTGGAGGGGGGAGAGGTGAAGGGGAGAGGGGGAGGAGGAGGGAGAGGGGGCGAGGGTGAGGGGGATGAGGATGAGGGTGATGGAGAAGGAGAGTTGGAGGGAGAGTGGGCAGTGAGGGTAAGGGGGAGGGGAAATGAGAGGGGAGGTGTGAGCGGAGGGGGAGAGAGAGGCGGTGGGATGGTGGAGGGGCAGGGGAGGATGAGGGCGAGGGGGCGGTGGAGAGGTGGGCAGGATGAGGGCGACGGGGCGGCGGAGATTGAGGGCGAGGGGGCGGGGGAGGGGTGGGGAGGATGAGGGCGAGGGGGCGGGGGAGAGGGGCAGTGGATGGTAAGATACGTGGAGAACGAGAGAGAAGAGGAGGAAGAGTGGGAAGGGGAGGGGGAGGAAACGAAGGGGGTGGTGAGGGTTAGGGTTAGCGTTAGTTGAAAGGGTAGGGGTGTTGGGGAGGGGGGGATGATGGGGAGATGGGAAGGGGAGGAGCGGAGGAAGATGTGAGCGTAGGGACGGGGAGTTGAGGGGAAGTGGAGGGGAGGGAGAAAGGGAGGGGAAGGGGTAGGCGGGGGAGGATGATGAGGGGCGAGGGCGCGGGAAAGGGGTGGTTAGGGTAGGGGGAGGGGAATTGGGTGAATGTGATGCGGGAGGGTGAGGGGAAGGAGAAAGGAGGGGGTGAGCGAGGAGGTGAGCGAGGGGTGGTTGAAGGGGAGGTTTGAGGGCTGGAGGTGGATGTGAAGGGGGAGAGGATAGGGAGGGGATGGGGATGTTGCAAGGGAAGGTGCAGTGAAAAGGTGGGGGCTAGTAGGGGGTCGGGGAAGCAGAGTGTGAAGTTGATGGACGGGGATTGGGCGAGGGGGAGTGCGAGGGAGCTGAGGAGAGAGGAGTGGATGGTGAAGATAAGTGGAGAATGAGGGGGTAGAGGAGGGAGAGTGGGAAGGGGAGGGGGAAGAGACGGGGGTGATGAGGTTTAGGGTTAGAGGGATGTGCAGGGTGAAGGGATTGGGGAGGAGGAGGGGTGGATGAGGGGGAGGGTGGGGCGTGGGTGGTTGAGGGGGAAGAGGAGGGGAGGGGGAGGGGGGAAGTGTACTAGAAGGGGAGGAGGATGGGGACTGGGAGTTGTAGGGGTTGCGGAGGGATGGGGGCGGGGGTGGGGGTTGGGAGGGGAAGTGGTGGGCATGTTGAGGGGGGAGAGGAAGAGCAAAGGGGAGTGGGAGAGGAGGATGAGAGGGACGGGAAGGAGAAGGGGAGGGGGCGGGAAATGGGTAGGGGAAGGAGAGGGGGAAATGGGGGAGGGAAGCGGAGCGTGCAGAGGGGAATTGGGGAAGGGGAGGGAGGAGATGGGACGCTAGGGGAGGGGCGGGTAGGTTGTGTGGGGAGGAAAGGGAAGGGGAGGACACGGGGAGGGGCGGAGGGGAAGTGGAGGTGAAGGGGTGGCGGAGGTTGAGTGGGAGGGGAGGGCAGCTGGAAGGGATGGATGAGGGGAAGGGGAATGTGAGGGGGAGGGAGAAATGGAGGGGAAGTAGGAGGAGAGGGCTGGGGGTTGGGGAAGGGGGTGAAGGGTGAGGGGGTAGGAGGCGATGGGGTGGGGAGGGGTGGGAGAGAGGGAGGGGAAAGTTTGCGGGAGAGGGAGGGGGAGGAGAGGGGTTAGCGGATGGGGAGAGTGAGGGGCTAAAGTAACGTTAGCGGGAGGGGGCATTGGCGGGGGAATGGGGTGTGTGAGGGGGAGGGGGAGATGGAGGGGTAGGGGCAGGGGAGGGGGCGGATGAGGGGAGCAGGAGGACGAAGGGGTCGGATGAAGGGCAGGGGAGGGGAAGTGAGTAGAGAGAGGGCAAGAGAGGGGAATGGTGAGAGGGGAAGGAATGGGGAGAGGAGATGGATATGAGGGGGCATGGGGTGGGGGCGCGGAATAAGAGGGGAGGGGAGTGGGAGGAGTAGGGTGAGGGGGAGAGAGAGGCTGAGGAGATACGGGAGCAGAGAGCGTAAAGGAGTGGCGAGGGGAATGGGAAGTGGTCAGAAATTAGGGACGAGGAGGGTAGCGGCAGTGGGAAGGGGAGGGGAGGAGTAAGGGACGGGGAGGGGGAGGGTAGTGGCAGGAGGGGTAGGGGAGTGGGAGGAGGGGTGGATGAGGGGGAGGGGGGTGAGCTGAAGGAGGGCGGGGAGAGGGAGTGTGTAGGTGAAGGGAAGGGTTGGGGAAGGGCGGGGGAGGCTGATGAGGAGGTAGGGGGAGGGGATGAGTGATGAGGGGGGGAGGAGAGGAGAAGGAGTAAGAGGATGGGGAAATGGTAGTTGGTGAGGGGGCGGCCGGAGAGGTAGGGGGCGGGTGAATGGGAGGAAGATGGGGGAAGGGGAAGGGTGCAGGGGGGAGGGAGGGGAGGGGAGGGTGAGGGGAACGGGACGGTGCGGGTGAATGGACGGGAGTTGAGGGGCAAGGAGAGGGGGCGGAGAAGGAGTAGGATGAGGGGGAGGGGGAGAGGGACGGGGACGGGGACGTGGAGGTGGAAGGATATGGTGAGGGAGGATGAGGGGACGGGGGGAGGGGGAGGCAGAGTCTGAAGCGGAAGGGGATGGGAGGGTGATGAGGGGGGACGGGGAGGGAGTGGAGGTGGGGGAGGGGGTGTGAGTGGGATGAAGGATGGGAAAGTGGGCGAGGGGAGTGTGAGTGGGAGGTGGAAGGGGAGGGGGTGGGGGTGGGGGAGGGGGAGTGGGCGGTGAGTGGGTTGAAAGGTGAAATGAGGGGAAAGGGGGCGAGGGG
>NW_022630766.1:27500-55000 GCF_010909765.2 Amblyraja radiata | reverse complement strand
GGATGCAGCTATTGCTTGTTTAAAAGAGGGGGGAGGGGAAGATACAGTGGAACGACCACTGAGGTTCCCACCCTGTAGGAGGGAGAGCGGTAGGATACAGTAGAGTCTATCCCGCGGTGTACGAACATGCAGCGTGGAAGCTGTGGGCCTGGTGCTGAGCCTAGAAATCACGTAAGGCGACGGCTCCTGCTGGTGGGCGGTGGAATAGCATCGGTTGGAGCAGTTGCTGGTGGAGGCCCGCGCGGGCTGGACTAAAGGTACGGGTCGGCGGACAGAGCCTCGGCACATCTGGTCAGCGGACGGCCGTGGAGGGGTGACGGTGGTCGTGGGCCCCGGGGAGATGCTGAAAGTCGGTGGTAGCGACTGTGGCCCCAGGGAGGCGATGAGATTCGCCAACGGCGGCAATTACAGTGGTCCGGCCTAAGATCGGCCGGGAAGGCTCTGAGAATCGGAGAGACGGTGGATGTTACAGCTGCTCCTGACGGTGGCGATGCCGTCCCGTAGTGGGCCCCGTGGTGGTCGGGAGACTGCGCGGCCTACTCCAGCATCTCGTTTCGAACTTTGGTTCAAACGAGTATCTGCAATTCCTACCTACCTACCGGCCCCAAAACAGAAGCGTCCACGTCGCGGGGTGGGCACTGATAAATATCCCGAGCTTATTCTGCTACCTCCAACATCTACAGCAACAAGTGATGGTTCCCACTGATTGTTGCCGGAAGCTTACGTCCTTTTCAGGACGGACGATGAAAGCGAAACATGGAAGATGGACAGGAAATAAGAAGCCTGCATGCCTGCCTGCTTGCCCTACGGCAGCCCGTCCGCCCGTCCTTCCGTCCGTCCGTCTGCCGTCCGTCTGTCTGTATATCTGTCTGAATGTCTGTTTGTCTAAAATATATAAACCGAGACAGAGAGTTACAGTAATAGACAAACAGAGAGGTAGATAGATATATAAACAAGGAGGCAGGGAGACAAGGAGACAGGGAGACAGAGAGACAGAGAGACAGAGAGAGAGAGTCAGGTGCATAGCTAGCAAGAGGGACATGTAGCACTTGAAGGACAGAGAAACATAGAAAATAAGTGCAGAAGTAGGCCATTCGGCCTGCACCATCATGGTTGATCATCCAACTCAGTATCCTGTACCTGCCTTCTCTCCAAACCCCCTGATCCCTTTAGCCACAAGGGCCACATCTAACTCCCTCTTAAATATAGCCAATGAACTGGACTCAACTACCTTCTGTGGCAGGGAATTCCAGAGATTCACCACTCTCTGTGTGGAAAATGATTTTTCTCATTTGAATTGAATTGAATCCTTTATTTGTCATTCAGACCTTTCGGTCTGAACGAAATGTTGTTGCCTGCAGCCATACATGTAATAATAACGACACACAATAAACACAAATTAACATCCAGCACAGTGAGTTCACCAAGCACCTCCTCACTGTGATGGAGGAAAAAGTCTTAGAGTTACTGTCTCTACCCTCCTCTTCACCCTCTGCGCTGAGGCGATACCCCACCGGGCGATGGTAGGTCAGTCCCGCGGTTCAAGCTCCGCGGCCCGGGGTTGGTCGAAGTTGCCGCCCCCCAGTTCAGCGGACGCAACTGTTGCCACGGGAGCTCCGGAAAACAGGTTTCAACCTGTGACCCGCGAGCTCCCGACGATGTCAACCACTGGCCCGCGGCCGAGCCCCGGATTCAGGTCGCCGCCGCCAGAATGCCGCCTCAGGCACCGGAGCACCGTCTCCGCCCCGCACCGGGCCGCCCACACGAGAGCGTCTCAGCCCCGCACCGGGCCGCCCACACTGGAGCGCCTTCCAGCCGAGAGCCGCGCCGCCCACATGGGAGCGCCTTCCAGCCGGGACCCAGGCCGCCCACACGGGAACATCTTCCAGAACCGCACCGGGCCGCCCACACGGGAGCGCCTTCCAGCACCGCACCGGGCCGCCCACACGGGAGCGCCTTCCAGCCGGGACCCAGGCCGCCCACACGGGAGCGCATTCCAGCCGGTAGCCGGGCCGCCCACACAGGAGTGTCTCAGCCCCGCGCCGTCCGCCCTCACCGGAGCGCCGAGTCGTGCCGCTGCCCGAACGTCGCCGCAGCTCGAAGACGGCCAGTTGGTAAGTCCTGGCTGGCTCAACCTCCGGAGCCTCGATGTCGGTCGCAGGTTGGAGGCCGCCAGCTCCGCAATTAGGCCTCAGCTCAGGCGGGGGAAGAGAAGGGGGATACGACAAAAAGTCGCATTCACCCGAAGGAAGAGACAGAAAGCCCTGTTTCAGCCTCCCCCCCCCCCCCACACACACACATAACACCACCTAATAACCAAAAGTTTACCTGAACTAGACAAAAAAAAACAACACCAAAAAATTAAAAACAGTCAGACTGCAGGCGAGCCGCAGCCGTTACACAGCGCCGCCGCTTCTCGGTCCTAAAATACTTCCTCTTTATCTTTAAACTGTGACCCCTTGTTCTGGACTTCCCCAACATCGGGAACAATCTTCCTGCATCTAGCCTGTCCAACCCCTTAGGAATTTTGTACGTTTCTATAAGATCCCCCCTCAATCTTCTAAATTCTAGCGAGTACAAGCCGAGTCTCAACATCCCGTAGACATTGGTCTGAAAGAAAGGAGAGGAACATTGACAGAGGGAGGAGGGGCACGGGCCCTTTCAAAGGCAGCCAGATTGCGGGTGAGAGAGAAGCTGGAGTGGCGGCGTAATCGAAACAGATGTACTTCCGGTGGCGCTGGTGCCAGCTGCCTCCACCTTCAGCCCGGTATCTTTTTGTTTTTTCGTTTTTTTGTTGTTATGTTGAAGTGTGTTTTTAATGTTTTTTTTAAATGTTTTAATGTGGGGAAAGAGGGTGCGGTAAGGGGGATACCGTCCTTCAGTCGCTTCCTGGAGAGGACGCGACTATTATTCGAGTCGCGTCCTCGCCCCCCCCCCCCAGCGGCCTACCTACTGGATTGGCCTTTCCTGTCTGGACCGACCAGAGTGACAAGTGATGGGTGACTTGTCAGGCAACTCCATCTGCCATCTTTCAGCCCATTCTTCCAAATGGCCTAAATCACACTGTAGACTTTGGAAATCCTCTTCATTATCCACAACACCCCCTATCTTGGTATCATCTACACACTTACTAATCCAATTTACCACACCTTCATCCAGATCATTGATGTACATGACAAACAACAAAGGACCCAACACCGATCCCTGTGGCACCCCACTAGTCACCTGCCTCCAACCGACAAACAACCATCCACCATTACCCTCCGGCTTCTCCCATTCAGCCACTGTTGAATCCATCTTGCTACTCCTGCATTTATACCCAACAGTTTATATTAACATTGATATAGTTGTGTGTCTCGTTGTTTTTTTTTTAGCATGGATGTAGAGTAATCTGAATTACACTGTACCTTATATAGTACATGTGACAAGAAACTGACCTTGAAACCCTTGAAAGTTTGACTAGCCCTTGTTTATGCTGGCAGGAAAAGTATCGATTCATTTAGTTAAGAGATCCTACTTCGGCCCACTGAGTCTGCGGCGACCAGCGATCCCCGCACCACATACACTAGGAACGATTTAGTATTTTATCAAACCAATTAGCCTACAAACCTGTTTTGTTTAGTTTAGTTTAGTTTATTTGTTTTTAGTTTAGTTTCATGTTGATTAGATTAGTTTAGTTCAGTGTATATTGTCACGTGCAACGAGGTATAGTAAACGTTTTTTTGTTGTTGTGTGCTATCCATCCGCAAAATATAATGTTTTGTACAAGATAAAGTCCAGGAAAGTCGGATTAAAGATAGTTCGAAGGATCCGCTGGGGGCGACATGTTGGAGTAGTCGCACTTTTCCACGCTCCCGACCTGTTCACCTCCAACTTTTATTATAGCTCAGCCTAAGTTTTATAATTACCCATAAATATTTATACACCATTGACAGCACCTCTCCACGCCGTAAAGATGCCAGGCAGAGGAAAGAAAGAGGAGCAAAAGACAGAAGACCCGACGACCAGCACCGGCATGGCCAAGCTAGCAGCCATGTTAACAGAGCACAAGGTATCGCTACTGGCAGAATTCAACGCAGCGTTCATCAAACTGGAAACGAAGCTGGACAATATCCAGACCACAATTTTAGATCACGAACACCGTCTTTCGTCATTAGAGTCTTTTGCTGATACCACCAGCCAAGACATACGAGCTATAGCGACAATGCTAACTACGGTGACCGAAGAGAACGCTAAGCTAAAGTCTAAGCTTATCGGCCTGAAAGGCAGGAGGCGCCGAAATAACATAAGGATAGTCGGTCTCCCCGAGAACATCGAAGGCCCCCAAACAACAGCTTTTTTCTCTCAACTCCTGCTCGAGACTCTTGGCGAACACACACTGGAATCATCCCCGGTGCTAGACCGAGCCCACCGTACGCTAACAGCCAAGCCAAGCCCTGGTGAGACACCCAGAGCAGCTGTGATCTGCTTCCATAGATACCAGACCCGCGAGTTTGTGGTGCGTGAGGCTCGGAGGCAGAGGGGTAAGCTGAAGTATAAGGATATCCCGATCCACATTTTCGAAGACTACTGTCCCGAGATAGTTGAACAACGCTCCGCATACCGAGACGTTATGAAGGAGCTGTACAACCTGGGTCTCAAACCCTCCCTTCATTATCCAACCAAGCTGTTCATCATGGCTGGGGAAGGAAAGAGGCGACGACTAACATCTCCTGAGGACGCTCAGGATTTCATCTCATGTTACCATCGACGCAGATCGGGACCCACCGACGACTGACTTCGCTCGGTACGTCTATATCCGAGTGCCACAGGGTTCCGGTTAATCTACGGTTACACTATGGACTAACTTTAGCTTGACTGCTCTTAGCAACTAGCCATTGCTAGCGCTCGGCCTTGATGATTATACTAGACCCCTGTCTTGAAATGTATGAGGCTTGTAAGAATTCACCACGGTTCGAGACTGTCTCATACCAACTTTTCCTTATAATGTTTATGTGTAATCATACTTGAAAGGTTCTTCACCTGCACATGCTATAACATTGGGCTTACGGGACCCACTTTGCGGTTCGTGATCAGGTCTCTGCCTTCTTGTTTTTAGCAGCTGGCTGCTAACGCTGCCAGCATTCGGCTAGTTTGTTTACACTAGTCTTCCTAGCGGACTGTCTGGGGCTGATAAGAGCTCATTACAGCCAAGGCTGTGTAATACCAATCTGCTCCTACAGCGTTTTTGTTTAACAATACTTAATTGATGTTCTTTTGCCCTGCGCTTTAATCCAAGCACCCAGTTTGTAACTTGCTAACTTCTCTAACGCTAACTCTTTCTTTATACCTTGTCGATTTTAAGATATACTATGTAATACCAAAGGAAGGTATTCTTGCTCCACTTATACGTTGGCTTGCTTATTCAGTATCACCATTTTGTTAATTTGCTTTGTCTTATTATTACTATCATCATTACTACCATTAGCATTAGTGTTAGCAATGACATTGGCAGTGCAACTATAATGGCAATTATTTCAACTTTGTATTTATTTATTTATGTTTATTTTACTTTATTTATACTTTCTATTTTTCAAATTATTATTATCATTGTTATTATTATTATTACTACACTCATTTCATTTTATGTTACTTTACTGAGCGATTTTGTTGCTTTGGGAGGTGGAAATATTGGGAGTTAAGATCGGATATCTCCATGCGGATGCGAGGACAACGCACATTGGTGCAATGGGCACTCAAGGTTCAGTTGGGACATGGGGGATCTCAGGTCCGGGGACTCAGGTTTGAAAGATGGTCAAGTGATATGTGTCCCACTTGTTTGTTGTGTGTATACGTGTGTATGTATCTTTTTTTTAATTTATTTTTTATCACTCCTTCTTCCCCCCCCCACCCCCACATCCCCACTCTCGGCAGCTGGTTTCGATGCGCTCTTCCGTTTCGACTTGAGGTACTACAGCGCTCTGCCCACTCGCTTGGATATCGCTAAGTATGGCCAACACAAACTACACTCTTAGATTTGCCTCGTGGACGTGAGAGGGGTGGAAAGTCCTACAAAGTCTGACAGGATCTTGGCACACTTGCAACAGCTCAAAGGCGATATATTTTTTATTCAAGAGACCCACCTTCGCAACAGAGAGGTAACACGGCTTAAGAGAGGCTGGATTAGCCACTTATTTCACTCGAAATTTAATGATAGGGCCAGGGGTACTGCTATCCTGATTCGTAAGAACGTTATGTTCGAACCACAGAAAACTGTGGAGGATCCTGCTGGCCGCTTTGTCATGGTGTCTGGCAAACTGCAAGACACACTTGTCATATTGGCCAGCATTTACGGTCCCAACTGGGATGACAGCTCATTTGTAACCAATTTTTTTACATCTCTCCCAAATATTGAAAATCATCACGTCATTGTGGGTGGAGATTTCAATCTGGTCCAAGACCCTATACTGGACAGATCTTCGAACAAAGCCTCTACTTTAACTAAATCAGGTAAGACTCTGCATGCTTTCGCCAAACAACTTGGGCTCACAGACCCATGGAGATTTACATTCCCCACGACTAAATATTTTCATTTTTTCCCACGTGCACCGTGCCTATACCCGTATAGACTTCTTTCTCTTAGATAACATACTGCTCCCTTAAATCAAATCCAGCGAGTATCATAGCAGCGTGATATCAGATCACGCTGCAACCTCCCTCGATCTCCACTTTCGTAAACGAACTAACCCCTTTAAACAGTGGAGGTTCAACTCCTCATTATTAGCAGAGGCTCACTACATGCAATTCTTGCACTCCCAAATCACCTTATATTTTGAGCTGAATGACTCGCCGGACATAGAAAGAGGTATACTCTGGGAAGCTTCAAAAGCCTATATTAGGGGCCAACTTATTTCTTTTGTCTCCAACCTGAAAAGAACCGAGACGTCCCAAACGGCAGACCTGTTACAAAAAATAAAGGACATTGATGACAAATATGCATCTGACCCAGACCCTAACCTTTATAGAGAACGCCTTAGGTTACAAACAGACTTTGACCTCACGTCTACTAATAAAGCCAAGCTACGACTGATTAAATCTAGGTAACACTTTTTTGAATCTGGGGATAAAGCTGGGAAGCTTTTGGCCGATCAGGCCAGAACCGAGGCGACTTCACGGCTAATTCCAGCCATTAGATCCAGCTTAGGGCAGATTCATACTGATCCTCTTAGAATTAATGAAGCATTTGCTAAATTCTACGCTGAACTATACGTTTCCGATTGTCTCCCACCGCAGGTGACATGCTCAGTAGAATGACGTTTTTCCGAATTGACGATGAAGCCACGAGAGACTTGGGTGGTCCCATAACTGTTGCTGAGGTCCAAGCAGCCATCACAGCGTTGCAAAGCGGAAAGTCACCCGGCCCTGACGGCTTCACTGTAGAATATTACAAAGCTTTCTCTGCTCTCCTCGCACCAGTCCTGAGAGATATGTACAATGAGGCGTTTTTACATCGTCGCCCACCGCCCATCTTGTCGTGGGCTACTATCTCCCTAATTCTTAAAAAGGAGAAAGATCCCCTGCTCTGTAGTAGCTATAGACCAATTTCACTCCTGAATGTGGACCTCAAAATCCTCTCTAACGCCCTCTCTAAAGTCTTCAACGAGTGATGCCCTCTATTATCTCGTTAGACCAAACAGGGTTCATACGAGGCCGACAGTCTTCCCACAATACTAGGCGTCTCCTTAACATCATCCATTCACCGAGTAGTGAGACCCCGGAGATAGTGGTAACCCTCGACGCCGAAAAAGCTTTCGACAGGGTCGAGTGGAGGTACCTATATGAGGCGATGGACAGGTTTGGCCTCGGTAACAGTTTTATTATTTGGGTCAGTCTATTATACTCGTCCCCGGTGGCCTCAGTATAAACAAACGGCACACTGTCGCCCCACTTCCCCCTTCAGAGAGGTACCAGACAGGGTTGCCCGTTATCACCACTCCTGTTTGCTGTCGCGATAGAACCCTTGGCGGTCTGGTTACGCTCAGAGAAGGGCTTTAAAGGTATTACACGGTTCGACACAACTCATAAAGTCTCATTGTATGCGGATGACCTGCTCCTGTACATATCGAACCCAGTCAGCTCTCTCCCTGTGATTACGAATATTTTAGAACGGTTTGGTGCGTATTCTGGTTATAAACTTAACTACCAAAATAGTGAGCTATTACCGATTAACTCATTGGCTAAGCAGCTCCCTCGCTCTTTAACCTCATTCAAATGGGCAGAGGACGGGTTTCGCTACCTCGGCGTCTTTATCACAACACCCTTATCTGATATGTTCCGCACAAACTTTCTGCCTCTGGTTGAGAAAGCTGAAAGAGATTTTGACGGCTGGTCAGATTTACCGCTATCCCTCATGCACCGGATAAATCTGGTCAAGATGGTCGTCCTACCCAAATTCAAGTATCTTTTCCAGCACGTCCCTATACTTATCACTAAATCTTTTTTTGATAAATTAGAAAGGACAATATCTAAATTTGTATGGGGTAGAAAAAACGGCTAGAATCCGAAAGGCGATAGTGCAGTCTCCTAAGAGTGACGGCGGTATGGCCCTTCCTGACTTTAGGCGATACTATTGGGCTGCTAACTTGCAAAAACTCCTGCATTGGTTGAATGATGATTGCGACCACTTACCGACCTGGGTACTCATGGAAAAGGCGAGTTCACATCTCCCGTTGCGGTCTGTCCTATGCTCCCAACTCCACCTTCCTATAACATCTGTAGGTGCAGGCCCAATTGCGTCCCTCTCGCTCAAGATATGGAGTCAACTCAGGAAAAACTTCGGTTTACAAGGCCCTTCCACCTTGACCCCACTGCTTAAAAACACATATTTAAACCTTCAAGTACAGACCACGCATTCAAAACCTGGCATAGTAACGGTATCAGTAGTATCAAAAACCTATACAAGGATGGCATCTTTTCGTCTTTGCGGAGCTCTCGCCCAACTATAACCTCCCAAACTCCCACCTTTTTCGTTTTTTACAGATTCGGGAATTTGTGAAGAAGACATTCCCCCATTTCCCAAATCGCCCCCCCCCCTGAAACCCTGACCGATACCATCTTAGCTCTAGATCCCAACCGGAAGAAATGCATCTCTGTTTTGTATAACTTGTTAGGGTCGGTTATATTCAAACCTCATACCTCATTAAAAGTTGCGTGGGAGGGTGAGATAAATACGAAACTAACAGAGCAGCAATGGGACTCTGCCTTGGATTTGATCCATTCTTCCTCCATATGTGCCCGTCATGGCCTAATCCAATGCAAACTCCTTCACAAAGTCCACTACACAAATGCAAGATTATCTAGAATTTACCCCGCTGTTAGGGACACCTGCAACATATGTAAATAATCTCCTGCCAACCATAGGCATATGTTTTGGTCTTGCCCTAAGCTAGCAGCCTTTTGGAGGAGTGCTTTCGACTTGATAAGCAGAGCGTACGGCCAGACTATTCCTCCAAACCCACTGTCAGCCATTTTCGGTACCCCTCCCAACACCAACCTCTCTGTTTCGGTGAAACGGGTCCTAGCTTTTACAACCTTGTTAGCCCGGAGACTGATCTTGCTTAACTGGAGGCTCACCTGTCCCCCGACACACGCCCGCTGGATTAAGGAGGTGCTTTACAATTTAAGGCTTGAAAAACTTAGGTTCTCTCTCAAAGGCTCTACCAAGACATTCCTAGATACATGGAAACCTTTCTTGGAACGTGTTAACTCTCTCAAATTGTTCCCGGACTCGGAAGAGGACTGAGTGCTCTCCACCATTGTTCTGCTCTACTGCAGCTGCTCTCCCCTTAACCCCCCCCCCCACACTTATTTATTTAATTACTTACTTATTTACTGTTATTAGTGACCCCTTTTTTTTCCTTTTTAAAATATTTTATATTTTATTTTTTTTTTGTACTTTTTGTTTCGTTTATGTTAGCATATTAGTGTGGATGTGTACGTATGTGAGTGTCGTTTGTCACCGTTTGGTTCCGACCTGATTCTGGTGGGTTGTAGGTGGGTAAGTGTAAGGGCTTTGAGGGTCGCTTACATACTGTTGCACAATTATGCCTTGACTGTCACTGTCTATTATCATTGTATGTATGCAAATTGCTGTGAAATTCAAATAAAAAGATTTAAATCACAAAGATAGTTCGAAGGCCTTCAATCTGTAACAGGGTCAGGACCGCTCTCTGGTTGGTGATTGGACGGTTCATTTACCCGATAACATCTGTGAACAAGCTGTGCGGAAAAAAACATTGTCCCACAGGTTCCTGTTCAATTTTTCGCCTCTCATCTTAAACCTATGACCTCTGGTTTTTGATTCTGAATTTCACTACACTGGGTCAAAGTGAGAATTTACCTTATTTATTCCCTTCGTGATTTTACAAAGCTCTATAAAACCACACCACATCCTCCATGCGCTCCAAACCTAGCCTAGTTCACATCTGGAAATAGAGAGACATGGAGTGCGGAGAGTGAAAAAGAAGGGGGAAGGGTGTGACGGCGGTATGGCAATAGTATCGCCTGACTTTAGGCGATACTATTGGGCTGCTAACTTGCAAAAACTCCCGGACATTCGATGGAGGGGAAATATATGGGTAGGGATGAGGCGTAGGAAGTCTCGGGGAGTTTGAGAGAAAGATGGGGAGAGGGGGCTATGGAGAGGGAGAGGGGGAGACATTAAGTGATGTGAAGATAGAGAGATAGAATCAGAGGTAGGAGAAGAGGAGGGGGTAGAGAGGGGGAGGGTTTGGAGACATCGGGGAATGTGGAGATGGAGAGATAAATTGAAAGAGAGGAGAGTGGAGGACAGGTTATAGAGAGCGAGAGAGGACAGAAATATTTGGTGTGAGGGAGAAAGATTGAAGGAGAGTGGAGGAGAGGGAGTGTAGAGAGTGGAAGAGGGTGATTGATGGAGATGGGGTAAGGTGCGTTATATTAGTGAGACAGAGAGAAAGTGTGGAGTAGAATTAGAGGATACGACAGAGATTCGGAGAAGTAGTGTGAAAACAGATAGAGGTGAAGTGAATGGGTAAGGTGGAGAGAGAGTGGAGAGAGATTGATAGAGAAGGAGAGGGAGAGATAAAGAAAAAAGGGGAAAGAGAGGATGCGAAATGTTGAGGGGGAGACAGAGATTGGAGGGGAAAGATAAAGATGTGTAAAAGGAGAGAGAGAAGAGAGAGAACACGAATAAAGGTAAATGGAGAGCGAAAGCCGGGGCGATGTCGAGAGATGTGGAAGAGAGAGGGAGCGAGAAAGTGGTCGATAGAGAGATGCGGCATAGAGAGAGACGGGAGAGAGAATGATATAGAAGGAGAGGGAGAGATAAATAATAAAGGGGAAGAAAGAGAGAGAGAGGAGATAGAGAATGCCATAGGGAGAAAAACGGGGATAGCTAAATAGAGAGAAGAGCAAGGGAAATATTGAGATGGGGAGATGGAAGCAGGGGGAAAAGTATAGTCGTTCGGTTAATCCCACTTACAATGAAACCAGGTCCCCACAGCGAGAAGGAGAAACATCTTTCTGTGGGCTCTCGCCACTCAGACAGAAGTGAGGAGATCGAGCGCCGGACCTGGGAGTGGAGCGGAATCGCAATGTGCGTGGGGTGGGACAGGGCTGACGTGGCATAGAAACGCCCATTTTCCTAGGGTACCCAATCCGAAGCACGTGGAAATGTATAACATCAAGGGAGGAATACATCGGGTAGACGCACAGTATCTTGCCCAGAGTAATGCATCGAGGACTAGAGGACAGGTTCAAAGTGAAGTGGAAAGATTTAATAGGAATCTGAGGCGTAACGTTTTCGCACATGGGGTATTGCGCGTATGGAACAAACTGCCAGAGGAGGTAGTTGAGGCAGGGACAATCCAAATATTTAAGAAACAGTTAGACAGTTACATGGCCCAGGAGCGGTTGTAGTGGGAGGAGCGGTATCCGGGGAGTAAGTACAAAACAGGGCGCAGGTGTTGCTTCACAGAGGCCGAGGAACGGTTGCAGTGGAAGGAACCCAATTCAGCAAAGTTCCATTCACATTCTATTCACATTTCAAAATAAGTGGGCTTCAGGAAGCAGCTGATTGGGAGTCAGCTCCTTGCTGATTTATTTCAGCACTTTGTATTGTATCCTGGGTAAGGGGGGAGAATGAGGGCCAGGGTAGTTTACTGTACTCGATGCCAGATGTGGGAGGTCATGGTCTCGTAGCCTTCCAGACGTCCACATCTGCGCCAGGTGCGTCGATATGGGTCTCCTAAGGGACCGTGTTAGGAACCTGGAGCAGCAGCTCGATGAACTCTGTCTGGTCAGGGAGAGCGAGGAGGTCATAGAGAAGAGTTATTGAGAGGTGGTAACACCAAGACCACGGGAGGCAGACAAGTGGGTCACGGTTAGGATGGGCAAAGGGCAGAGGCAGGGACTAGTGAGTACCCCGGTGGCTGTACACCTTGGCAATAAGTACTCCTGTTTGAGTACTGTTGGGGGGGACAGCCTACCTGGGGGTAGCGACAGCGGCCGGGCCTCCGGCACAGAGACCGGCCCTGTTGCTCAGAAGAGTAGGGGAAAGAAAAGGAGGGCAGTAGTAATAGGGGACTCTATAGTTAGTGGGTCAGATAGGCGATTCTGCGGACGCAGTCAGGAGACCCGGATGGTAGTTTGCCTCCCTGATGCCAGGGTCTGGGATGTGTCTGAACATGTCCAATATTTCTTGAAATGGGAGGGAGAGGATCCCGAGTTCGTGTTACATATAGGTACCAATGACATAGGTTGAAAAAGCGAAAAGGTCCTGAAAGGAGAATTTAGGGAGTAAGGGTGAGAGTTAAGGAGAAGGGCCGCAAAGTTAACAATCTCAGGATTTCTGCCTGTGCGACGCGACAGCGAGAGTCGGAATGGAGCGCGGTGGAGGATAAATGTGCGGCTGAAGTACTGGTGCAGAGGGCAGTGATTCAAGTTTCTGGATCATTGGGATCTCTTTTTGGGAAGGTATGACCTGTACAAAAAGGACGGGTTGCACTTGAACCCGGGATTTGCAAAGGCTTCTGCGGAGACGTAAAACTTGAACGGTTGGGGGAGGGACTCAAATAGAGAAAGCTAGTAGAAAGTGTGTGAGGCAGGAGGCAGAGAAGGGAAGCACTCAGACCCAACATGCAGCGGTGAAAGAAAAGATAATAAACAGAGAATAAGAAGTGGTGGGTTTCTTAAATGTACGAGCAGAGAGACAGAGGGGTGTAAAATGAGGGTAGAAGCAATAGGTAGCAAGGTTAAAAGTAAAACGTGGATGGCAGACAAATCCAGGGCAAAAATCAAAAAGGGCCACTTTTTAACATAATTGGATAAGGGGTAAGAGTGATGTAGAAAAAAGCCTGAATGCTTTGTGTCTCAATGGAAGGAGCATTCGTAATAAGGTGGATGAGTTTAATGTGCAGATAGCTATTAATGACTATGATATAGTTGGGATCACGGAGACATGGCTCCAGGGTGACCAAGGCTGGGAGCTGAACATCCAAGGATATTCAATATTTAGGAGCGATAGACAGAAAGGAAAATGCGGTGGCGTCGCGTTGCCCGTTAGAGAGGAGATTGACGCAATAGAAATGAAGGACATTAGCTTGGAGGATGTGGAATCGATATGGGTAGAGCTGCGAAACACTATGAAATCGCTAATGGGTGTTGTTTACATGGCACCTAACAGTAGTAGTGGAGTTGGGGAGGCATCAAAGGAAATTAGAAATGCGTGCAACAACAGTTATAATGGGTGACTTCGATATGAACATAGAAACATGGAAAATAGGTGCAGGTGTAGGCCATTCGGCCCTTCGATCCTGCACCGCCATTCAATATGATCATCCTGTACCTGCCTTCTCTCCATACCCCCTGATCCCTTTAGCCACAAGGGCCACATCTAACTCCCTCTTAAATATAGACAATGAACTGGTCGCAACTACCTTCTGTGGCAGAGAATTCCACAGATTCACCACTCTGTGTGAAAAATGTTTTTCTCATCTCCGTCCTAAACGATTTCCCCCTTATCCTTAAACAGTGACCCCTTGTTCTGGACTTCTCCAACATCGGGAACAATCTTCCTGCATCCAGCCTGTCCAGCCCCTTAAGAATGTTGTATGTTTCTGTAGATCCCCACTCAATCTTCTAAATTATAGCGAGTACAAGCCGAGTCTATCCAGTGATTCTTCATATGAATGTCCTGACATCCCAGGAATCAGTCTGGTGAACCTTCTCTGTGCTTTCTCTATAGTAACAATGTGTTTCCTCGGGTTAGGAGACCAAAACTCTACGTAGTACTCCTGGTGTGGTCCCACCGAGACCCTATTCCACTGCAGTAGAACCTCCCTGCTCCTATACTGAAATCCTTTTGCTATGAATGCTAACAAATCATTCGCTTTCTTCACTGCCTGCTGCACCCAGTCTAGAATAGCCTGTCCTCTCGTTGGTTCTCTGTTTTGGCCCGAAACGTCGCCTATTTCCTTCGCTCCATAGATGCTGCTGCACCCGCTGAGTTTCTCCAGCAATTTTGTGTACCTTTGGTTCCTGTACATGTTGGCTTAGAAAACTATCCCGCATACATTCCAAGGAATCCTCTTCCTCAGCACCCCTGCCAATTTGATTCACCCAATCCATATTTGGATTGAAATCCCCCATTATAACTGTTTTCCCTTTGTTGCACGCATTTCTAATTTCCTGTTTGATGCCATCCCCAACTCCACTACTACTGTTAGGTGGCCTGTACACAACTCCCACTATCGTTTTCTTCCCCTTAGTGTTTCGCTGCTCTGCCCATATCGACTCCACATCCTCCAAGCTAATGCCCTTCCTTTCTATTGCGTTAATCTCCTCTCTAACCAGCAACGCTACCCCACCTCGTTTGCATTTCTGGCTATCCCTCCTGAATATTGAATATCCCTGTATGTTCATCTCCCAGCATTGGTCACCCTGGAGCCATGTCTCCGTGATCCCAACTATATCATATTCTTTAATTGCTATCTGCACATTCAACTCATCCACCTTATTAGGAATGCTCCTTGCATTGAGACACAAAGCCTTCAGGCTTTATTTTACAACACTCTTACCCCTTATACCATTATGTTAAAAAGTGGCCCTTTTTGTTTTTTGCCCTGAATGTGTCTGCCTGCCACTTTTACTTTTCACCTTGCGACCTAATGCTTCTACCCTCATTTTACACCCCTCTGCCTCCCCGCTCACACATTTAAGAAACCCTTTCCCTTTAACTCCATCCTTGACTATGCCTTTTGACACCCCACCCCCCTTATTCAGTTTAACGCCACACGTGGAGCAGTGGCAAACCTGCCTGCCAGAATGCTGGTTCCCCACCTGTTAAGACGCAATCCATCCTTTTTTTACAATTCCCCCTGACTCCAAAACCGATCCCAGTGATCTAAGAATCTAAATCCCTGCCCCGTGCACCTGTTCCTCAGCCACGCATTCAGGTCCCGTATCTCCCTGTTCCTGCTCTCGCCAGCACGAGGAACTGGAAGCAAACCGCAGATAACAACCAGAGAGGACCTGCTTTTCAGCATTTTTCCGAGCTCTCTAAAGTCACGCTGCAGAGTATTCATCCCCTTCTTTCCGACATCGTTTGTGCCGACATGCATTACCATTTCCGGCTGTTCACCTTCGCCCTAAAGGATTTTCTGCACTCTGTCTATGACATCCTGGATCCTGACACCAGGAAGGCCGCACACCATCCTCGAATCCCATCTGTTGCCGCAGAAACCCCTGTCCGTACATCTCACAATGGAGTCTCCCACTACAATGGCGTTGCCTGACGTTGGCCTATTTGGTTTTGGCTCAACAGTCCTATTTGGTTTTGGCTCAACAGCCCTATTCGCATCGCAAACCAGTCCGCAGCTCACTGTAATAACGTTTTCTGACCCGACAGCTTCAAAGTGGTCGAACCTGTTCACAAGAGGTACAACAATCGGGGACGTTTGCATTCCATGCTTCCCCCCCCCCCTTTCTCACCGTCTCCCACCGTGTCTATTCCAGTACCTTAGGTGTAACAATCTTACTATAGGACTTGTCGAGGAACAACTTAGTTTCTCGGACAAACCTGAGTTCATCCACTTGCTTCTCCATTTCCCCAACACGGTCCTTCAGGAGCTGTACCTGGATGCACTTCTCACATTTGTAGCTACCAGAGGCACCAGCAGTGTCCTTGACCTCCCATATACGGCAAGCATCACACTGAATCATCTTGCCTGACAACTCCTTCTTTCGTCTCGCGCTCTCCAGCGTTTTGCGTAGTCTCCTCTCGTCAGCCTCCTCGCCGAAGACTCTCGAGCCAAAGACTCACACTTGTCTCACAGGGCACTTCCGTCTCAAGGCCTCTCCATCACTTTCGCTCCCTAAGAGCCGTCTTCCTTATATTGACGGAGAAATTGCCTACTTTACAAATTTACAAATCAAATTCTTCAGTTTTCAACTGTTTTCCCCCTCTTACTCACTTCGAACTCTCCTCCCACTTGGGCTAGAGCCAATCTGTGTTTTCTCCTGCTTCTATTTGTTGCTGTTGCTTGTAAATCCACGGGAGCTCCGAGTAAAGTCAGCCTGTGCTTTGTCTCTCCTTTTCAACTGTTTCCCCCCTCTGACTCACTTCTACCTCTCCTCCCACTTGGGCTAGAGCGCAATCCACATATAGATTTGGCGAATCAAATTAGCAGGGGTGCTGAGGATTTCTTGGAATGTATGCAGGATAGTTTTCTAAACCAACATGTAGTAGAACCAACGAGAGAGCAGACTATTCTAGACAGGGTATAGAGTAATGAAGAGGGGTTAGTTAGCAGTCTTGTACTGCGTGGCCCCTTGGGCAAGAGTGACCATAGTATGGTTGAGTTCTTCATTAGGATGGACAGTGACATAATTAATTCATAAACAAGGGGTCTGGACTTAAAAAAGGTAAATTTGAGGGTATGAGACGTGAATTGGCCAAGATGGACTGGCAATTGATTCTTAAAGGATTGACGGTGGATATGCAATGGAAAGCATTTTTTAATACTGCATGGATGAACTTCATCCCATGTTGGCAAAAATAATGAATCAGGGAAGGTAGAGCATCCGTGGATAACAAGGGAAATCCGGGATGGTATCAAAAAAAAAGAAGAAGCATACAAATTTGCCAGAAAAAGCAGCCTACCAGAGGACTGGGAGAAATTCAGTCCAGCAGAGAAAACTGGCAGGGAACATAAAAACTGCCTGCAACCGTTTTTATATATATGCGAAGAGAAAAAAAGATTAGTTAAAACAAATGTAGGTCCCTTGCAGTCAGAAACAGGTGAATTGATCATGCGGAACAAGGACATGGCAGACCAATTAAATAACTACTTTGGTTCCGTCTTCACTAAAGAAGACATGAATAATCTGCCGGAAACAGCAGGGGACCGTGGGTCAAATGCATCCCAGAGTATTTAAGTAAGTAGCCCCAGAAATAGTGGATGCATAAGTGATAATTTTTAAAACTCTTTAGATTCTGGAGTAGTTCCTGAGGATTGGAGGGTAGCTAAAGTAACCCCACTTTTTAAAAAGGGAGGGAGAGAGAAAACGGGGAATTACAGACAAGGTAGTCTAACATCGGTAGTGGGAAAACCGCTAGAGTGATTTATTAATGATGTGATTGCAGCACATTTGGAAAGTGGTGAAATCATTGGACAAAGTCAGAATGGATTTATGAAAGGTAAATCGTCTGACGAATCTTATAGAATTTTTCGAGGATGTAACTAGTACAGTGGATAAGGGAGAACCAGTGGATGTGTTATATGTGGACTTTCAGATCTCTTATGTGGCTTTCGACAAGATCCCACACAAGAGGTCAGTATACAAACTTAAAGCACTCAGTATTGGGGGTTCAGTATTGATGTGGATAGATAACTGGCTGGCAGACAGGAAGCAAAGTGTAGGAGTAAACGAGTCATTTTCAGAATGGCAGGCAGTGACTAGTGGGTGCCGCTAGGCTCAGTGCTGGGACCCCAGCTATTTACAACGTAGATTAATGATTTGGACGAGGGAACTGAATGCAACATCTCCAGGTTTGCGGATGACACGAAGCTGGGGGACAGTGTTAGTTGTGAGGAGGATTCTAGGAGGCTGCTAGGTGTTTTGGATAGGTTGGGTGAGTGGACAAATGCATGGAAGATGCAGTATAATGTGGATAAATGTGAGGTTATCAACTTTGGTGGCACAAACAGGAAAGTAGACTGTTTTCTGAATGTTGGCCGATTAGGAAAAGGGGGAGTTGCAACGAGACCTGGGTGTCATGGTACACAAGTTATTCAAAGTAGGCATGCAGGTGCAGCAGGCAGTGAAGAGAGCGAATGGTATGTTAGCATCCATGGCAAAAGGATTTGTGCATAGGAGCATGGGGTTTCTACTGCAGCTGTACATGGTCATGATGAGACCACACCTGGAGTATTGCGTACAGATTTGGTCTCCTAATTTGAGGAAATACATTCTTGCCATAGAGGGAGTACAGAGAAGGTTCACCAGACTGATTCCTGGGACGTCAGTACTTTCATATGAAGAAAGACTGGATAGACTCGGACTGTACTCGCTAGAATTTAGATGATTGTGGGGGGATTTTATAGAAACTTACAACATTCTTAAAGGGTTTGACAGGTTAGATGCAGGAAGATTGTTCCCGAAGATTGTTCCCTATTTTCAATGTTTCTGCGTTTCTATGGATATGACAGGTTTCGAGGGATATGGACCAAACGCGGGGAAGTGAGGTTAGCGTTGGTGGGACAGGTTGGCCGGTGTGGACAAGTTGGACCGACGTTGGCCATACTGTATAACTCTACGGCTGCATGCCTCACAAAGATATGGACTCGGGACGACTTACGGAAGGATTTGTCATTAAATAACTTTATCGTAATCCTCCCCTTTCTTTCTTTCTTCCTTTCTCTCTTTCTATCTCTTTCTCTCTCACTCTCTCTTGCGATCTCTCTCTCTCTTTCGTCCTCTTTTTACCACCTCTTCGTCCTTTCCCTCGCATTTTAAGAATAACGAGGAAAGAGATTGGACTTCATTACCTTCCATCACAATGAGGAACGTGAGGGATCCGCAGTGGTGGATGTTTATATTAACATGGAACCCTTGAAAGTTTGACTGGCCCTTGGTTATGCTGGCAGGAAAAGTATCATTTCATTTAGTTTAGAGATCCAACTCCGGCCCACCGAGACTGCGGCGAGCAGCGATCCCCGCACCACACACACTAGGAACGATTTATTATTTTATCACACCAATTCGCCTACAAACCTGTTTTATTTCGTTTAGTTTAGTTGTGATTACTTTACTTTTAATGTAGATTAGATTAATTTAGTTAGGTGTATATTGTCACGTGCAACGAGGTACAGTGACATTTTTGTTGTTGTGTGCGATCCAGTCCGCAAAGGATTACAATCAATCCATCCAGAGTGGACCCATATAGGATAAAGTTATTATGGTTTATACAAGATAAAGTCCAGGAAAGTCCGATTAAAGATAGTTCGAAGGTCTTGAATCAGTAAAAGGGTCAGGACCGCTCCCTAGTTGGAGATAGGACGGTTCATTTAGCCGATAACATATGTGAACAAACTGTGCGGAAAAAAACATTGTCCCACAGGTTCCTGTTCATTTTTTCGCCTCTCATCTTAAACCTATGGCCTCTGGTTTTTGATTCTTAAATTCTCTACACTGGATAAAAGTGTGAATTTACCCTATTTATTCGCTTCGTGATTTTACGTACCCTTATAATACCACACCACACCCTCCTGCGCTCCAATCCTAGCCTGGTCAATCACTCCCTATAGTTCAGGCCCTCGAGTCCTGGCAACATCTTCGTAAATTTTCTCAGCTTCGTAAAAACTTCTCCAGCTTAACAACAACTTTCCCGCAACAGGGCCTCCAAAAGTGAGCATAGTGCTCCAAATGTATGGTACTCCAAATGTAGTCTCACCTATTATTCGTGCAACAGTAGCGTGAATAAGCCTTTACACACAATACCCTGTCTGATGAAGGCAAATGTGTCGGAAGCCATCTTCGTGACCCAGTCTGCCTTTGTCAATGATTTGAAAGAAATGTAGGGAGGTAAGGGGATATCGTAAGTGGACCCATAACAGCGTATGTTATACTTGCTTTCATCGGTCGTGGAATTGAATATAAGAGTCACGAAGTCACGATGCAGATTTATAGGATTTTGAGCCGGTCGCATTGGGATTATTGCGTACAGTTCTGGTCGATCCCATTACAGGAAGGATGTGAAGGTTTTCAGAGGGTGCGGAAGAGCCAATCTTTGATCACTCCGGCATCTGCAGTTCCTTTTATCTGGAGATGATTCTCATCGTCCCCGCTGGAGGTCGCACCGCTCCCCGCACTTCTCAGACCGGGGGAGGGGACACCTGTTCTCCCATCGACAGTCACCTACCCCCATTTTTAAAAGGCGAGGAGGGTTTTTGTCGACCTCGGCCGCCTCGCCGCGTCGCTTTGTAGTCTCAATGCGCAGAAATACCGGGCGGATCCACGTGCATCTGATTCATGGAAAAGAACAAGTTCCCGAGCCCCTTCCCGGCGCACTGTCCGTACCAGTACACATAGTCATTGTTGCCCCCTCCCTCCGCCGTGCAGCGCAGTTCCAATAAATCCGCGGGATCTCCTGAGAACGTGGTTGGATTCTGGCGGACGGTCACCGAGTTTACATCTGGAAATAGAGAGACAAGGAGTGGGAAGATTGAAAAAGAAGGGGGAAGCGTGTGAGCGACGGACATTCGAGGGAGGGGCAATACATTGGGAGGGGTGAGGCGTAGGAGGACGCGGGGAGTTTGAGAGAAAGATGGGGAGAGGGAGAGGGGGAGACATTGAGTGATGTGAAGATGGAGAGATAGAACCAGAGGGGGGAGAAGAGGAGGATGTAGAGAGGGGGAGAGGTTTGAGACAACGGGAAGTGTGGAGATGGAGAGATAAATTGAAAGAGAGGAGAGTGGAGGACCGATTATAGAGAGCGAGAGAGGACAGAGAGATGTGGTGTGAGGGAGGTAGATTGAGGAAGAGTGAAGGAGAGGGAATGTAGAGCGAGGAAGAGGGGGATTTAGAGAGATGAGGTAAGGTGAGATATATTGGTTAGACAAAGAGAAAGTGTGGAGTAGAATTAGAGGATACGACAGAGATTTGGAGAAGTAGAGAGAAAACAGAGAGAGGTGAAGTGAAGGGTAAGGGAGAGAGCTTGATAGAGAAGGAGAGGGAGAGATAAAGAATTAAGGGGAAAGTGAGTTGCAGCGAAATGTTGAGGGGGAGATAGGGATGGAGGGGATAGAGAGAGATGTAGAGAAGGAGAGAGCGAAGAGTGTGCGATAGAGAGATGCGGAATACAGAGAGACTGGAGAGAGATTCGTAGAGAAGGAGAGGGAGAGATAAAGCATAGAGGAGAAAGAAAGAGAGAGAGGGGAGATAGAGAATGACAGAGGTAGTAAAAACTGGTGATAGATAAATGCAGAGAGAGGGAAATGGAGAGATGTGGGAGATGGAAGCGGGGGAGAAAGAAGGGCGTTCGGTGAATCCCACTTACAATGAAACCAGGTCCCCACAGCGAGATGGAGAAATATCTTTCTGTGGGCTCTCTCCACTCAAAGACAGAAGTGAGGAGATCGAGCGCCGGACGTGGGAGTGGAACGGAATCGCACGGTATATGGGGAGGGACAGGGGTGACGTGGAATAGAAACGCCCCTTCTCCTCTGAGTCTCTTGCCAAGAGTAGTGAATCGAGGATCAGAGGACAGGTTCACCGAGTCTGCGGCGACCATCGATTCCCGCACCACACACATTGGGAACGATTTAGTATTTTATCAAACTTATTATCCTACACACCTATTTTATTTGTTTTAGTTTAATTTAGTTGTGTTTGGTTTAGATTTATGTAGATTAAATTAGTTTAGTTAGGTGTAAACTGTCACGTGCAACGAGGTACAGTGGAAGTGTTTTTTTGTTGTGTGCTATCCAGTCCGCAAACGATTACAACCATTCCATCCAGAGTGGACCCATAAAGGATAAAGTTATAATCTTTTGTACAAGATAAAGTCCAAGAAAGTCCGATTTTACTTCGGAGTCACGTGAGTGACTACGTGAAGACCCCGCCAGCACGCATGCGTCTTATATCGTCTATCGCGTTGCGTACGACTGGCGGGGGGAGGGGGGGTCGATGGTCATGCCAGCGGTCAGAGTTTAAAAAAAATTCCAGGTTATGTCTTCTTGCAGGAACCTCTACTTGGAGGTCCTGCTAATGTTTGTGCGATGTCCAGGCGGAGGGGACGTGGGGGGTGGCGGTGGAGCGTTGCCCCCCGCAGCGGAAGGTTTTAGGCAGTACATTCATGTAAATTATTTACTCTAAGGTCGTTTTGTTCTATTTTTTGTGAGAATTGTGTTACAGGAAAGGAACAATGGACGAAGACCAAATAGACCGCATCCGAAATGACTGCGGAGGACCGCGGAAGTGCGGGCGGTCAGCAGTGGTAATAATAATGATAATAATGGATGGGATTTATATAGCGCCTTTCTAATACTCAATAAATAATAATAATAATAATAATAATAATAATAATAATAATAATAATAATAATAATAATAATAATAATAATAATAATAATAATAATAATAATAATAATAATAATAATAATAATAATAATAATAATAATAATACATACTTTATTGATCCCCTCAGGGAAATTCAGATGTCCAGAAGCTCCCAACCAACAAACCCTCAGATTCAAAACGAACGCAGACAGAAAATACATAGAATACAATGTGGACACTACCTGAGAGCAATAAATACTTAAAAATACCAATAATTAACTGTTAAAAAATAATAATTGCAAAATGCATCCCCCTACAGCCCAGCGGTCCGAATTATAAAATCTAATGGCTGCAGGGGTGAAGGATCTCCTGAACCGCTCTGTTCTACAGGGCAGGGAGAGGAGCCGGTTGTTCTTCCGAGTGCTCTTTTGACTCTCCAGAATTAAATGGAGGGAATGCCCGGGGTTTTTCAGGATGACCTGCACCTTGTGCCTCATACGCCTCTCAAGCACCTCCATCCCAGAGTCTACTCTCCCCTGCAGCACTGAGCTAGCTCGGTTAACTAGTTTGACCAGCTTCCTATTGTTTTTTGCACTAATGCTGTTGCCCCAGCAGACAACAGCGTAGAAAATAACGCTTGCAACCACTGTGTTGTAAAACATGTGCAGTATATCCTTACACACATTGAAGGATTTGAGCCTTCTGAGGAAAAAGAGTCTGCTCTGGCCTTTTTTGTAGAGGGAGTCAGAGTTGACAGATCAGTCCAGTTTGTTGTCAAGGTGCACTCCAAGGTATTTATATGTCTGCACCACCTCAATGTCAGCCCCTGCAGCGTTGACCGGCTGAAGGGGGAGCTTGGACCTGCCAAAGTTAACCACCATCTCTTTAGTCTTTGTTGTGTTCAGGGTGAGACAGTTCTCTTCACTCCAGGCACAAAAGGCACTGGTCAAGTTCCTGTATTCCTCCTCCTGCCCGTTCCTTACACATGCCACAATCGCTGTATCATCTGAGTATTTCTGTACGTGGCATGTGTCAGACTTATAGTTAAAGTCTGCTGTGTACAGGGTGAAGAGGAACGGGGCCAGAACCGTTCCCTGTGGGGCTCCAACATTGCACACCACTGTGCCAGACACACTGTCCCCCAGCTTGACAAACTGTGGTCGACCCGTCAGGTAGTCGTATATCCAGGAGATAAATGTGGAATCCACCCCCATCTTCTTAAGCTTGTCATTCAGAATCAGGGGTTGGATGGTGTTGAACGCACTTGAGAAGTCGAAGAACATAATCCTCACATAGCCACCGGGTTTGTCCAAAAAGGAGTAGATCCGGTGCAGCATGTAGAGGACTGCGTCATCCACCCCAATGTTCTCCTGGTATGCAAACTGTAGTGGGTCGAGTGCGTGCTGGACTTGTGGTCTCAGGAGACGAATGAGTAGCCGCTCCATTGTTTTCATAATATGGGATGTAAGGGCCACCGGTCTGTAGTCGTTGATCTCGGTCGGCCGCCCTGCTTTGGGAACCGGCACGAGACATGATGTTTTCCACAGACCTGGTACCCTCCCTGACTGGAGGCTCAGGTTGAAAATGGTCTGGAGCGGCTCCGCCAGCTGAGCCGCACAGTCTTTTAGTAGCCTTTAGTAGCTTTACATCGCATTATTCATTCACTCCTCAGTCACACTCGGTGGTGGTAAGCTACTTCTGTAGCCACAGCTGCCCTGGGGCAGACTGACGGAAGCGTGGCTGCCATTCTGCGCCTATTGGATCGCTATTCGATCAGTAATCTCCGACCTGGCACCTGCAAAGTCCGAATCGACACCACAGACTGACGGGAAGGCCAAGCAGATGTCGGACAGGCCCGAAGGCTCGGACGAGTCGGGCTGTGAAGACTCACCGCCGGCGAGCAGCGACTGTGATCGCATATCACGCATGGAGCGGTTGATGGAGCAGATGCTCCAACGTGCCATGCTCCGGTATATGGAATCCAGTCACCATGGGGTCTCAGGACGCCCATGGCAGCACCTTATTGAGGGCTGCATAATGCATCTCCCTTGACAGAGGGGAGCATTCGGAGTCACTTCTGGGCTGACTCTGAAGACAGGTGTTTGGCTGAAGATACCACAAGTGTGCAGGGGGCGCAGGAACAACGCAACCAGCAGCAGGAGCAGGCTGTGACTGACAACTTCGAAATACCCAGCACCAGGGAACTATCTGTGTCCCTGCGGTGAAGAGCTATCTGGGGTATACTGCCATTTGGGGGCAACCTGTTGAAACAGGTCAAGAAGCTCGAGGAAGGCCGTCATGCTCATTAAGGCCACATCATCAGGCTAGACCTCACATCTCCGGCGGCAGCACCCCAACGCACCCACCAGCAAACCACGATACATTGAAGCTGGTGAAAGCTTGAAGCCCGTACAACAAGGACAACGGTATTTTTCAGGCCACAGCCCAGAACGGCCTTCCTGGAAGATGCGCCAACCCCGTACTCGAGCTCCTCTACATTCCAGGAGCTGAAGGTGCAAAAACCATGCACACATGATTGAGGCAGCTCCTGGGTCGGGTTGCATAAGTCCTCCCATTCAGATGTGGAAGGATGGAGCTGATTGAGGCAACACCTGGAAGTTACCCATCCGGCGGTGTGAAGGTATGGAGCCACATCGATGATGCTCCCCCCTGTCACGGATACAAGTTGGTAATATTTACACTGGTTTGAATATTTACACTGGTTTGGGTAAACATGAGATTAGTTTATACTGCACAGCAGGTATGGTTGGAGATGCATTTCAAGGAAGGCTCGCAATTATGTGAGATGTGGACTGTTCATTGCCAACAGCTTCAACCCGCATGTGCAGTATAGACATTTCTGAATAACTTCCATGAAATCATTTCCGCTCACAGGCGTCGGTGATATTTCAAATTTAGCTGGATGAGGCATTGATACACTCAGAGCGTTGCAAAATGGGCTAACTACAGTTCCCAGATTTTTATAAAATCACTACAATCAGTGCTTCGTCTGCAAAGAGCTAATAAACAAGTGTTGTGGCCAATCTGGGTGATATTGAACATAATGTATTTTGCCAAATTAGCCTTATCAGCCCTATAGCTATATTTGAGATATTGGGTTCCTCATCCGTCCAGTTACATTTAAGTTAAGTTGATAACAACTGAAACTATTGTTTATTGGGATACAATTAATCCATTCATTTACTGGGACTCCGCTCTCATACAAAAGATTAGACCACTGCTATTCCCAGCTGAAAGTATCAAAGTCACAATGGTGGACGAACAGTATTCAGCGTTACTGCACTAAACCTTTCATCCGTAAATCTTCAGTCAATTCCAAACTGATGCCATTACTCAAAGATGGAAAATTACTAATACCATCTCTAGTTACGGAGGCAGATGGGATTAGCATGAGTTATCAATTGTTCAGTTATGGTATCAGCTGCCAATGGACACCAGGTGCATTATGTGCATTAAAGGGTGTGTGAATATGCATTATCTGCATGCACAAGTCCAAGGTGATACACTTTGATGGTGGTATATGTTAATCACAAGGGTGCAATCAAATCAAAGTATCCGGTGATAGTTTTAGTAACCGCATTTAGCACTGGTGCATTATCATGTAAAATCAACGTCAAGACAGAATGGATGTGCGATCACAAAGTATTTAATGACATTGTGGCTCGATGGAACACTAACGATCGCGATGTTTGCATCCAGGCTCAATCATCAGTGGCAAAAAAATACGAGGCAGATCAATGGCACTAGGGAGGAATGTTATTTTATGTCTTCCTCCATTTGTCCTCATTAAACGGGTCTTGCAAAATTCAGTAAGTTTCCCGCTTCCGGCATTAATGTAGAGCCTGCCTGGTTTATATACGAATGGTTCCCGCTGATGTGGGGAATAATCATAAAGCCTTACATGGTTATTTCTGGACACAAAAAAAAATGCTGGTTCGGTTGTGACGTTGGAACCATCCTGTGCATGATATAATCAATTAATTGACTTGCAGACTCGTAGAGACCGTTCCTGCGGATCGGGTTGTTAAACCAAAGGCCTTGGGGGTGCTCACTGAAGATTGCAGGGATGGCACCAAATAGCAGCATTCCTCATAGGAGGTATTGTTTCTGATTATTTACATTTAACTCGGCACGGATGACTGACGCATTGAAATACAGTTTATATGGGATTTTATAGGATTAAGTTAAAGTTCCATTTACTGTACCTGAAGTGCCTCCTCATAATTTGGCTGCGGGGAACAGGAACCATTCTCCCGGGTCTCACCCTCTGACATCTAGATTATGAAAGGTATCGTCAACTTAAAACCTCCCAAGCCTAGGGACGCAGAGGTATGGGTTGTTAACATTGTGCTACGTCACTATTGCCACTACTGTTCATTAATAGCATCAACATGTCTGTACAGTGCATTCAGAAAGTATTCAGACCCCTTCACCTTTTACACATTTTGTTACGTTACAGCCTTATTCTAAAATGGATTAAATTCATGTTTTATCATCAGTCTACACACAATACATCATAATAAAAAAAGCGAAAAAAGGTGTTTAGAAATTTTTGCAAAGTAATTAATAATAAATAACTGAAATATCACATTTACAACAGTATTCAGCCCCTTTGCTATGACCCTCAAAATTGAGCTTAGGTTCATCCTGTTACCATTGATTATCCTTGAGATGTTTCTACAACTTTATTGGAGTCCACCAGTGTTAAATTAAATTGATTGGACTTGATTTGGAAAGGCACACACCTGTCTATATAAGGTCCCACAGTTGACAGTGCATGTTAGAGCAACAAACAAGCCTTGAAGACGAAGGAATTGTCCGTAGACCTCCGAGACTGGATTGTGTCTAGACACAGATCTGGGGAAGGGTATAAAACAATGTCTGCAGCATCGCAGGTCCGGA
>NW_022630766.1:20000-25000 GCF_010909765.2 Amblyraja radiata | reverse complement strand
TGAAACAGTTATGTAATTACATGGATAGGACAGGTTTCGATAGAGAGGACCAAACGCGGGGAAGTGAGGTTAGTGTAGCTGGGACATGTTGGTCGTTATGGGCAAGTTGGGCCGAAGTTGTGCACACTGTATCACTCTATGAATTCACGCCTCACATAGATATGGACTCGGGCCGACACACGGTAGAGTTTGTCATTAAATAACTTTCTCGTAATCCCCCCATTCCTTTATTTCTTCCTTTCCCTCTTTCTATTTCATTCTCTCTCTCTTTCGTCCTCTTTTACCACATCCTCTTCCTTTTCCTCGCTCTGTAAGAATAAAGAGGACAGAGATTGGACTTTATTACAATGAGGAACCTGGGGGATCCGCAGTGGTGGATATTTATATTAACATTGATATTGTTGTGTGTCTCGTTTTTTTTTTTAGCATGGATGTATAGTAATCTGAATTACCCTGTACCTTATATAGTAAATGTGACAAGAAACTGACCTTGAAACCCTTGAAAGTTTAACTGGCCCTTGTTTATGCTGGCAGGAAAAGTATCGATTCGTTTAGTTTAGAGATCCAACTTCGGCCCACTGACTGTGCGGCACCCAGCGATCCCCGCGCCACATACACTAGGAACGATTTCGTATTTTATCAAACAATTAGCTTACAAACCTGTTTTATTTAGTTTAATTTAGTTTAATTGTATTTAGTTTAGTTTCATGTTGATTAGATTAGTTTAGTTCAGTGTATATTGTCACGTGCAACAAAGGTTCAAAGGTTCAAAGGTTCAAAGGTTATTTATTGGTCACATACACCTAGGTGTAGTGAAATGCTTCTTGCCAATGCAGCACATAAAGAAAGAATACAGACATAACATTAATCAGAGATTTAAACATAAAGAATACCCCCCCCCCCCACAATGGTTCCCATTATGGGGGAAGGCACAATGTCCAGTCCCCACCCCCAGTTCACCCATAGTCGGGCCTATTGAGGCCTCCACAGTTGCCTCTACGGATGCCCGATGTTCCTGGCCGTCCTCCCCGGCGTCGCGAGAATCCTCACATCGGCTTGGGACACTGGAACGGCCGCTTCCGTACTGGAGGCCGCGGTTTCCGAAGCGGACAAGGCCGCGCCGGTTGGAGATCCACTACTGGCGATCTCGTCGCGAGATCCCAGGCTCCCGGTGTACGGTTCAGCACCGCTGCCCGCAGCTGGCCGCTCCTCAGACCCGTAGCTCCGCGATGTTGTTCCCGGCGGTCTTCAGCTCACCGGAGCTCCAGCGCGGCGACCCGGGAAAGGCATCGCCCGCTCCATTATAGCGCTCCAGCGCTGTGCAGCTGCCGAAGCCGTGGTTCTGGGCGGTCCCCGACAGGAAACGCCGCTCCAGGCCCGCTGGTAGGCCGCGAGGACGGGTCGAAACTGCAGCCCGGAGAAAAGCTGCCTCAACGACCAGGTAGGGACCCAGAAAGGTAGTTTCCCCCTCCCCCCCCCCACCCCCCACATAAAAATGTCTAGAACGCCAGAAACAAAAACACTTTAACTAACTAAAAATAAAAGATGAAAAATATGAAAAGACGGACAGCTGCTGGCTTGGCAGCCGCGCACATGTCAGCGCCCCCTAGAACGAGGTACTGTGAACGTTTTTTTGTTGTTGTGTGCTATCCAGTTCGCAAAATATTACAATCAATCCATCGTGGACCCATAAAGGATAAGGTTATAATGTTTTGTACAAGATAAAGTCCAGAAAAGTCGGATTCAAGATAGTTCGAATGACTTTAATCAGAAAAAGGGTCAGGACCGATCTCTGGTTGGTGATTGGACGGTTCATTTACCCGATAACATATGTGAACAAACTGTGCGGGGAAAAAAACATTGTCCGACAGGTTCCTGTTCATTTTTCGCCTCTCATCTTAAACCTATGACCTCTAGTTTTTGATTCTTAATTTCCCTACACTGGGTCAAAGTGTGAATTTACCCTATTTATTCCCTTCGTGATTTTACAAACCTCTATAAAACCACACCACATCCTCAATGCGCTCCAATCCTAGACCAGTTCACATCTGGAAATAGAGAGACATTGAGTGCGGAGAGTGAAAAAAAAGGGGAAGGGTGTGAGCGACGGTCATTCGAGGGAGTGGCATTAAATGGGGAGGAATGAGGCGTAGGAGGTCGCGGGGAGTTTGATAGAAATACGGGGAGAGGGGGCTATGGAGAGGGAGAGCGGGAGACATTAAGTGATGTGAAGATAGAGAGATAGAATCAGAGGGAGGAGAAGAGGAGGGGGTAGAGAAGGGGAGAGGTTGTAGAGATCGGGGAATGTGGAGATGGAGAGATAAATAGAAAGAGAGGAGAGTGGAGGACAGGTTATAGAGAGCGAGAGGACAGAAATATTTGGTGTGTGGGAGAAAGATCGAGGGAGAGTGGAGGAGAGGGAGTGTAGACAGTGGAAAAGGGTGATTGACAGAGATGGGGTAAGGTGAGATATTGGTGAGACAGAGAGAACGTGTGGAGTAGAATTAGAGGATTTGACAGAGATTCGGAGAAGTAGTGAGAAAACAGATAGAGGTGAAGTGAATGGGTAAGGTGGAGAGAGAGAAGAGAGAGTTTGATAGAGAAGGAGAGGGAGAGATAAAGAATAAAGGGGAAAGAGAGGGTGCGAAATGTTGAGGTGGAGACAGAGTTTGGAGGGTAAAGATAAAGATGTTTAGAAGGACAGAGAGAAGAGAGAGAACGCGAAGAACGTTAAATGGAGAGAGAAAGCTGGGGCGATATCGAGAGGTGGAAGAGAGAGAGAGCGAGAAAGTGGGCGATAGAGAGATGCGGCATCGAGAGAGACGGGTGAGAATGATAGAGAAGGAGAGGGAGAGATAAATAATAAAGGGGAAGAAAGAGAGAGAGAGGAGATAGGGAATGACATAGGGAGAAAAACGGTGATAGATAAATAGAGAGAAGGGAGAGGGAAAGGTAGAGAAGGGGAGTTTGAAGCAGGGGGAGAAGGATAGGCGTTCGGTGAATCCCACTTACAATGAAACCAGGTCCCCACAGCGAGAAGGAGAAATATATTTCTGTGGGCTCTCTCCACTCAAAGACAGAAGTGAGGAGATCGAGCGCCGGACCTGGGAGTGGAGCGGAATCGCATTGTGCAAGGGGTGGGACAGGGCTGACGTGGCATACCAACGCCCCTTTTCCTAGGGTAACCAATCCGCATCATGTGGACATGTATAACATCAAGGGAGGAATACATCGGGTAGACGCACAGAGTCTCTTGCCAGAGTAATGAATCGAGGACCAGGGGACAGGTTCAAAGTGAAGTGGAAAAGATTTAATAGGAATCTGAGGAGTAATGTTTTCGCACATAGGGTGGTGCGCGTATGGAACAAGCTGCCAGAGGAGGTAGTTGAGGCAGGGACAATCCAAATATTTAAGAAACAGTTAGACAGTTACATGGCCCAGGATCGGTTGAAGTGGGAGGAGCGGTGCCGGGGAGTGAGTACAAAAACAGGGCGCGGGGGTTGCTTCACAGAGGCAGAGGAACGGTTGCAGTGGAAGGAACCCAACTCTGCAACGTTCCATTCACATTATATTCACATTTCAATATAAGTGGGCTTGAGGAAGCAGCAGATTGGGAGTCAGATCCCTGCTGATTTATTTCAGCACTTTGTATTGTATCCTGGGTAAGGGGGGAGAATGAGGGCCAGGGCAGTTTACTGTTCTCGATGCCAGATGTGGGAGGTCATGGTCTCGTATCCTTCCATACATCCACATCTGCGCCAGGTGCGTCGTGGTGGGGCTCCTAAGGGACCGTGTTAGGAACATGGAGCAGCAGCTCGATGAAGTCTGTCTGGTCAGGGAGAGCGAGGAGGTCATAGAGAGGAGTTATTGAGAGGTGGTCACTCAAGACCACGGGAGGCAGACAAGTGGGTCACGGTTAGGATGGGTAAAGGGCAGAGGAAGGGCCATAGAAACATAGAAAATAGGTGCAGGAGTAGGCCATTCGGCCCTTCGATCCTGCACCGCCATTCAATATGATCATCCTGCACCTGCCTTCTCTCCATACCCCCTGATCCCTTTAGCCACAAGGGCCACATCTAACTCTCTCTTAAATATAGCAAATGAACTGGCCGCAACTACCTTCTGTGGCAGAGAATTCCACAGATTCACCACTCTCTGTGTGAAAAATGTTTTTTCTTATCTCCGTTCTAAACGATTTCCCCCTTATCCTTAAACAGTGACACCTAGTTCTGGATTTCTCCAACATCGGGAACAATCTTCCTGCAATCTAGCCTGTCCAACCCATTAAGAATTTTGTAAGTTTCTGTAAGATCCCCCCTCAATCTTCTAAATTCTAGCGAGTACAATCCGATTCTATCCTGTCTTTCTTCATATTAAAGTCCTGAAATCCCGGGAATCAGTCTGGTGAACCTTATCTGTTCTCTCTATAGCAAGAATATCTTTCCTCAGATTATGAGACCAAAACTGTACGCAATACTCCAGGTGTGGTCCCACCAAGACCCTCTTCCACTGCAGTAGAACCACCCTGCTCCTACACTCAAATCCTTTTGCTATGAATGCTAACATACCATTCGCTTTCTTCACTGCCTGCTGCACGCAGTCTAGAATAGCCTGTTGGTTCCTCTACATGTTGGTTTAGAAAACTATCCCGCATACATTACAAGCAATCCTCTTCCTCAGCACCCCTGCCAATTTGTTTCATCCAATCTATATTTAGATTGAAGTCACCCATTATAACTGTTTCCTTTTGTTGCATGCATTTCTAATTTCCTGTTTGATGCCATCCCCAACTCCACTACTACTGTTAGGTGGCCTGTACACAACTCCCACTAGCGGTTTCTTCCCCTTAGTGTTTCGCTGCTCTACCCATATCGATTCTACATCCTGCAAGCTAATGTCCTTCCTTTCTATTACGTTAATATCCTCTCTAACCAGAAACGTTACCCCACCTCGTTTTCCTTTCTGGCTATCCCTCCTGAATATTGAATATCCCTGAATGT
>NW_022630766.1:0-15000 GCF_010909765.2 Amblyraja radiata | reverse complement strand
ATCTTGGTCAATTCACGTCTCATACCCTCAAAGTCACCTTTCTTTAAGTTCAGGACCCTTGTTTCAGAATGAACAATGTCACTCTCCATCCTAATGAGGAACTCAACCATATTAAGGTCTCTCTTTCCCAAGGGGCCACGCACAACAAGACTGCTAACTAACCCTTCCTCATTATTCAATACCCGGTCTAGAATAGCCTGCTCTCTCGTTGGTTCATTATCATTCCCCAGCCCCGATCGGCCTTGTTTTTCCTTCTCCCCAAAATCCATTGACACAACTGCCCTGCTTTCCATCCCACTAAATTATTTTCCATGTACCTCGACTCCATCCCTGGTTCAATCGCTCTCGACCTTTGTCCAAGACAGCTCACATGCCCTTCGTCTCTGCAATGGCTTCAGTTTTACAGGACCCCACTCCTCATCTTTACTATGGACGTTCAGTCTCTCTGCATCTCCACCCCCACAAGGGACGTCTTAAAGCCATTTTTTTTCCTCGGCTGCAGAACCAGCCAATTTCCATCCACCAACACCATCCTCCGCCTAGCAGAGCTGAACAATTTCTCCTTCAACTACTCCCTCTTCTTCCAAATCAAATATCTAGCCATGGGCAAACACATGTGCCTCAGATATGTCTACCGATTTGTAGGAGACGTGGAACGACCCCTGTTTCAGGCGAACACAGGCCTTATCCCAAGCTCTATCTGCGCAACATTGATGAGTGCATCGATGCTACTGTGTGCACCAATGTATTTATCACGGACCTCGTTACTTTCACTACCAATTTCCTTCATTGACTAAAATGAATTTCCATCATTGGACATCTCCGATATCCACCTTCCCTTTGCTGATCTCACCGTCTCTATCATAGGAGATAACATATCGACTGATATTATAAACAAACGGACTCCCACAAATATCCAAATTATATTTCTTCCCACCCTGCGTCCTGCAAAGCCCTGATCCCCAACGCCCAATTCCTCCTTCTGTGGCGCATCTCTGCCTAAGATGATGTTGTCCATACCAGAACGTCCGAGATGTCTCCATTCTTTGGGGAACAGGGGTTCAAGTTCAAGGTCAAGTGAGTTTATTGTCATGTGTCCCTGTATAGGACAATGAAAGGTACACAAAATTGCTGGAGGAACTCAGCGGGTGCAGCAGCATCTATGGAGCGAAGGAAATAGGCGACGTTTCGGGCCGAAACCCTTCTTTGCTTAAGCACACAAAAAATAGTAGGCATTTACTACAAAACAGATAAATGTGTCCATATACCATGATATAAATATATACGCACATGAATAAATAAACTGGTAAAGTGTAAATAACAGAAAGTGGTTATTAGTAATCAGAGTTTTGTCCGAGCCAGGTTCCATCATAGATGAAACCCTCACACGGGTCTCATCCGTGTCCCGCAGCTCCGCGTTTCCTTCCCCTCCCCCGAATCGCAACAGGGACAAAGTCCCCGAGTCGTTACCTTTCACCCAATTAACCGTCGAATACAGCACATGAACCTCCGAAATGTTGCCACCTCCAATGGGATCCCAACGTTCTCAACTGACTGGTTAAGGTCCTTCCCCTCCCAAACCACCCCCACCCCACCTATCTTCCCCTGCAACCGCAGGAGAAGTAATACCTGTCCCGATAGCTCCTCCCACGACTCTGTCCAGGGACCCTGACTGCGCTTTGAAGTTCGCTTGCACCTTCTCCTGCCTCGCCTATATATATATATATATATATATATACTAGACTAAGTGGGACCCGTTGGGTTCCATGCTCACACGGGAGGGCTGGTCCCCCGACTCAATATTCCACCTCTCCACCAATTCCAATATTGGTGGCCAGTAGGGGGGCTTTCTGGAGTACTGGTATGGGTTCCGCTCCCGTGAGGGCGGTCCGGCTCGGGGCTGGGACGGCGCTCCCGTGAGGGCGGCCTGGCGCGGGGCTGGGACGGTGCTCCCGTGAGGGCGGCACGGCGCGGGGCTGAGACGGCGGCGGCGGCGACCTGAATCCGGGGCTCGGCTTCGGGGCAGCAGACGACATCGGCGGGAGCTCGCAGGTCACCGCTGGTGCCTGTTTTCCGGAGATCCCGTGGCAACAGCTGCGTCCGCTGGACTGGAGGGCGGCAACTTCGCCCACCCCGGGCCGCGGAGCTTGAACCGGCCCGTTCGCGGAGCTCGGTGAGCCGCGGGACTGACTTACCATCGCCCGGTGGGGTATCGCCTCAGGGCAGAGGTAGAAGAGGGGGGAAGAGACAGTAACCCTAAGATTTTTTCCTCCATCACAGCGAGGAGGTGCCTGGTGAACTCACTGTGGTGGATGTTAATTTGTGTTTATTGTGTGTTTTGTTGTTTATTATTACATGTATGGCTGCAGGCAACGACATTTCGTTTAGACCGAAAAGTCTGAATGACAAATAAAGGATCTAATTCTAATTCTAATTATATTTCTTGGGGTGGCAGCTCAGTCCCTCAAGCCTGATCTGCTGGCAGCGCTCTCACGGCTGGTGGGCTGGCAGTTGACTCATGATTATTCCTTGAAATTCATTTTCAAGCAGGGTGCAAGGCAACCGAATACAAATCCATGTTCCTACCATTTGAAGCAGGGTGCAAGACCACAAAATTCAAGTGCAATTTCTTACCACTTCGAGCAGGTTGCAAGGCCACAAAATACAAGTGCAGTTTCCTACCACTTCAAGCAGGGTGCAAGGCCACCGAATTCAAGTGCAGTTTCCTACCATTTCAAGGAGGGTGCAAGGCCACCAAATTCAGTGCAATGTAATACCACTTCAAGCAGGGTGCAAGGCCACCGAATTCAAGTGTAGTTTCCTACCACTTCAAGCAGGGTGCAAGGCCACCAAATTCAAGTGCAGTTTCATTCCACTTCAAGCAGGGTGCAAGGCCACCAAATTCAAGTGCAGTTTCATTACATTTCAAGCAGGGTGCAAGGCCACCAAATTCAAATGCAGCTTCATACCATTTCATGCAGGGTGAAACCACCATAAAACACACACAAAACACCAAACTCACACTTCAGTAGACATTCAGTGTGTTCAGTTGATTCACAGCTCAGACAGTCGTGACCTCTCCCTCCCCCATCATGCAGAGACTGAGCCACACCACACTTCCGAGTTTTATAACCCTCCTCCCCCCCCTCCCATCGGAAAAGGTGTGGCTTTCATGGAGTGATTGACAGGAGAGAGGTTCTCAACATTTAAAAAAAAAACTGATAACACTTTTATTTTTCATTGATGGGAATAATTCTCTGCACCTGCTCAGCGGAGGGGGACTGAGTAAGATGGCCAAAAATCACAGCCGTAAGTGGTAGCGTTTTATTTAACAGCAATATAGAGTGCAAATAGGAAGTAAGTGCATTTGCAGTAGTGCCTTTTAACTTCAAGCCAAAGGATCCAAGTCACCATTTGCAGTGCCTTTCAACTTCATGCCACCATTTGCAGTAAGTGGTGCCTTTCAACTTCAAGCCAATGCACCCACGCCACCATTTGCAGTAAGTAATGCCTTTTGACTTCAAGCCATTGCATCCAAGCCAGCATTTGCAGTAAGTAGTGCCTTTCAACTTCAAGCCACACACAAGCCACCATTAGCAGTACGAGGTGCCTTTCAACTTCAAGTCAAAGGTCCCAAGCCACCATTTTTAGTAAGTAGTGCCTTTCAACTTCAAGCCAAAGCAACCGAGCCACCATTTGCAGTAATAGTGCCTTTCAACTTCATGCTACCATTAGCAGTAAATAGTGCCTTTCAACTTCAAGCCAACGCACCCAAGCCACCATTTGCAGTAAGTAGTGCCTGTCAACCTCATGCCACAATTTGCAGTAAGTAGTGCCTTTCAACTTCAAGCCAAAGCACCCAAGCCACCATTTGCAGTAAGTAGTGCCTTTTCTACTTCAAGCCAAAGCTCCCAAGCCACCATTTGCAGTAAGTAGTGCCTTTCAACTTCATGCCACCATTTGCAGTGCCTTTCAACTTAATTGCAAAGCAGCCAAGCTACAATTTTCAGTAAGTAGTGCCTTTCAACTTCAAGCCAAAGCACCCAAGCCACCATTTGCAGTAACTGGTACCTGTCAACCTCGTGCCACCATTTGCAGTAAGTACTGCCTTTCAACTTCAAGCCAAAGCACCCAAGTCACCATGTGCAGTAAGTAGTGCCTTTTCTACTTCAAGCCAAAGCTCCCAAGCAACCATTTGCAGTAAGTAGTGCCTTTCATGCCAAAGCACTCAAGCCACCATCTGCAGTAAGTCGTGCCTTTCAACTTCAAACCAAAGCACCCAAGCCACCATTTGCAGCAAGTAGTGCCTTTCAACTTCAAGCCACAATATGCAGTAATAGTGCCTTTCAACTTCAAGCCAAAGCTCTCAAGCCACCATTTGCAGTAAGTAGTGCCTTTCAACTTCAAGCCAAAGCTCCCAAGCCACCATTTGCAGTAAATAGTGCCTTTCAACTTCAAACCAAAGCACCCAAGCCACCATTTACAGTATGTAGTACCTTTTCTACTTCAAGCCAAAGCTCCCAAGCCACCATTTGCAGTAAGTAATGCATTTCAAGCCAAAGCAACCACTCCACCATTTGCAGCAAGTAGTGCCTTTCAACTTCAAGCCAAAGCACCCAAGCCACCATTTTCAGCAAGTAGTGCCTTTCAACTTCAAGCCACAATATGCAGTAATAGTGCCTTTCAACTTCGTCAAAGCTCCCAAGCCACCATCTGTAGTAAGTAGTGGCTTTCAACTTCAAGCCAAAGCAACAGAGCCACCCTTTGCAGTAATAGTGCCTTTCAACTTCATGCTACCAATAGCAGTAAATAGTGCCTTTCAACTTCAAGCCAATGCACCCACGCCACCATTTGCAGTAAGTAGTGCCTGTCAACCACATGCCACCATTTGCAGTAAGTAGTGCCTTTCAACTTCAAGCCAAAGCACCCAAGCCACCATTTGCAGTAAGCAGTGCCTTTCAACTTCAAGCCAAAGCACCCAAGCCACCATTTGCAGTAAGTAGTGCCTTTACTACTTCAAGCCAAAGCTCCCAAGCCACCATTTGCAGTAAGTAGTGCCTTTCAACTTCATGCCACCATTTGCAGTGCCTTTCAACTTAATTGCAAAGCAGCCAAGCTACAATTTTCAGTAAGTAGTGCCTTTCAACTTCAAGCCAAAGCACCCAAGCCACCATTTGCAGTAACTGGTACCTGTCAACCTCGTGCCACCATTTGCAGTAAGTACTGCCTTTCAACTTCAAGCCAAAGCACCCAAGTCACCATGTGCAGTAAGTAGTGCCTTTTCTACTTCAAGCCAAAGCTCCCAAGCAACCATTTGCAGTAAGTAGTGCCTTTCATGCCAAAGCACTCAAGCCACCATCTGCAGTAAGTCGTGCCTTTCAACTACAAACCAACGCACCCAAGCCACCATTTGCAGCAAGTAGTGCCTTTCAACTTCAAGCCACAATATGCAGTAATAGTGCCTTTCAACTCAGGCCAAAGCTCTCAAGCCACCATTTGCAGTAAGTAGTGCCTTTCAACTTCAATCCAAATCTCCCAAGCCACCATTTGCAGTAAGAAGTGCCTTTCAAGCCAAAGCAACCAATCCATCATTTGCAGCAAGTAGTGCCTTTCAAGTTCAAGCCAAAGCACCCAAGCCACCATTTGCAGTAAGTAATGCCTTTTAACTTCAAGCCATTGCACCCAAGCCACCATTTGCAGTAAGTGGTGCCTTTCAAATACAAGACACACCCAAGCCACACACAAGCCATCATTTGCAGGAAGTAGTGCCTTTCAACTTCAAGTCAAAGCTCCCAAGCCACCATTTGCAGTAAGTAGTGCCTTTCAACTTCAAGCCATAGCAACCAAGCCACATCCAAGCCATCATTTGCAGGAAGTAGTGCCTTTCAACTTCAAGTCAAAGCTCCCAAGTCACCATTTGCAGTAAGTAGTGCCTTTCAACTTCAAGCCAAAGAAACCAAGCCAACATTTGCAGTAAGTAGTGCCTTTCAACTTCAAGCCATAGCAACCAAGCCACATCCAAGCCATCATTTGCAGGAAGTAGTGCCTTTCAACTTCAAGTCAAAGCTCCCAAGCCACCATTTGCAGTAAGTAGTGCCTTTCAACTTCAAGCCAAATAAACCAAGCCACCATTTGCAGTGTAGTGCCTTTCAACTTCAAGCCAAAGCAACCAAACCACCATTTAGAGTAATAGTGCCTTTCAACTTCATGCCACCATTTGCAGTAAGTAGTGCCTTTCAATTTCAGGCACATTTCAATGTGTGTGTGTGTGTGTCTGTGTGTGTGTGTGTGTGTGTGTGTGTGTGTGTGTGTGTGTGTGTGTGTGTGTGTGTGTGTGTGTGTGTGTGTGTGTGTGTGTGTGTGTGTGTGTGTGTGTGTGTGTGTGTGTGTGTGTGTGTGTGTGTGTGTGTGCGTGTGCGTGTGCATGTGCGTGTGTGTGTGTGTGTGCGTGTGCGTGTGCGTGTGCGTGTGCGTGCGCGTGCGTGTGTGTGTTTGTGTGGGTGTGGGTGTGGGTGTGGGTGTGGGTGTGGGTGTGGGTGTGGGTGTGTGTTTTATTTCCACTGTACATAAGGATTATAATCAGTGACTAAAACCAGTCTCTCTCTCTCTCTCTCTCTTTTTTTTTTTTTTTTAAATTCCAAGACTTTATTCAACACATCAAATTATACAACAGATCGCGTCATACACACAACGAAATTACATTATACCAAGTGTCATTATAGTACAACATTACAATCATTATTCACAATACTCTCAACTCCACGCGGTGACCAGCGCCCACGGAATACCTCCAAAGTCCCCGTGAACACCGCATGTTCCCTCTCCAGGGACACACGTGCACGGACGTAGGCCCGAAAGAGGGGCAAGCAGCCGACTCTTGCCTGACCATCCATCGCCTGCTGCCTGGACCCGCGTATGGCCATCTTGGCCAGGCCCAGGGGTAGACCGACAGGTAGGTCCCACCCTCCCACTTGGTTCTCCCCACACCCTGCCTTGTGTCCAAACACAAGAATCGTAGGACTAAAATGTAACCAGAACTTTAGGAACAAACCCTTCAGATATTGATACAGGGGCAGTAGCCTCTCACACTCCATATACAACTGGAACACGGTCTCTTCCTCGCCACAGAAAATACAGACAGCGGCCGAGTCCGTAAACCGACTCAAAAGTGTGTTACATGCCACCGCTCTGTGCAGCACTCTCCACCCCAGGTCCCCAATGTAAATGGGGACAACTCCCGTGTAGAGGGACCCGCACTGGGGACCTTCCCCGCATTCATGTGGTAACACCGTCCGCCATGGTGTGTCGGGACGGGAGACGAAGGCAAGGAGGTGCAGAATGTGCAGGAACATTCTATACAGTGAGTGTCTCTCCGCGTCACGAAACGGCACGCTAATCATCTCCGAAAGGCGGCTCAGTTTGTGTGGAGCCGGTGCCCGAGATATATCCCGGAACCGAAGCCCGATGAGCCGATCTGACGGAGCGGGTAAGAGCTCATACAAATCCACTCTGGGCGCATGCCTCTCCTCGACACCCGCCATGATTTGGTGAGGACCGGCCACTCCCGCAGCCGCAACATCCCCCTCCCCTCGTGGAGCAACACGCTGGCTGAAAACAACCAGATTCCTCACTCTTAACACATCCCGGTAGAAAACAGGCAAGCCCCTTAGGGCGGGTCGACTGATGCCCGCCGCCGGGAGCCGCGAGACACCCCTTAGACAACGACCCGGTCGGAAAAAATACGTAGCCAAAACGTGCCATCTGGGGGGGGGGGGGTTCTCTATATACATATACCTCCTCAGAGTCCTGAGGCGGAGAGCCGCCACCTGGTTACGCACGCATACCAATGACTGGCCGCCCTCCTCTAACGGGAGACTCAGGACCGCTGCGGAAACCAACAACGTACCATTAACCTTCACAAGGCACTCCACTGCAGCATACAAGAGGCGGACCCGGGCCACAAAATGCGGTCCAAATCCGAACGCTTGCAACGTTCCGAAAAGGTATTCATGCTCTACCCTATCAAAGGCCTTCTCCTGATCAAGAGACAGAAAAGCAGCTGACTGACCAGTTCCCTGTGCTAGATGAATCAGGTCCCTAACCAGGTGGATGTTATCCTGAATGGACCGACCAGGGACTGTGTAGGGCTGGGAATGGTGAATCAACTGAGACAGCACGGAGCCCAGGCGATTTGCCATCGCCCGTGCAAAAACGTTATACTCTGTGCATAGGAGAGAGACCGGGCGCCAGTTTTTCAACAGGCGGTGTTCCCCCTTCTTGGGCAGCAGGACATCAACTGTTCTACGCCACGAGAGGGGCATCTCCCCGGTCGCCAGGCTCTCCCCCAGAGCCAACATGTAATCACCCCCCAGGATACCCCAGAAGGCTCTTACAAACTCTACCGTCAGTCCATCCAGCCCGGGGGACGTACCCCTCCTGAGCTGATGCAATGCACGAGTCAACTCCTCCAAAGGTAAAGGGCCATCAAGAAGATCGGCCACCTCCCTATCTATAATCGGTAGACTCTCCCACAGGTCCTGCTGAGCTTCCCCGCTGACTCCACCTGCGGAGAACAGGGATCCATAAAAGGACCTGACCAAGGCACTAATCCTCTCTGGATCCGTGACAGAGGAGCCATCATCTGCTAACAGCTCCACGAGCTGTTTGCGGGGCCCCGCCCTTTCTCCCGAGAGAAAAAGAAAGGCGAAGCTCGATCCAGATCGTGCAGCATCTGGACCCGCACCCTCACATAAGCGCCTCGGGACCGCTCAAGTTGCAGGTTCCTCAAGGCTTCCTTCTTCTCATGAATTCGCAAGAGTCACCTCCACCCTGACCCAGGCGAGACTCTGCGTCCATCAGCTTCCTCTCAAGCTTCTCAACCGCTGAGTCCCGCCGCCCGGTCGACCCCCACGTGTATTCCTTACAAAAAATACGAATGTGAGCTTTCCCCACATCCCACCACTGCCTAAGGGAAGAGAAACACCTCTGCCTCTCTCTCCACCTCACCCAAAACCGACTGAATGACTCCCGGAAACACCGATCCTCCAGCAGCCGGTTATTAAAGTGCCAGTACGCAGACCCGGTCCGAGCGCACGCTGGATTAAAATCCGCACGCACCAGACAATGGTCCGAGCATGGCACCAGCTGCATCGAGGCCGCTGAGACACGGGAAACAAACGCTCGGGAGATATAAATTCGATGAATGCGGGAACCACCGCCCTCAGACCTCCGCGAAAAAGCAGTGGAGTCTGGGTTGAGGTCCCGCCACGCATCAACCAACTCAAAATAATCAATCAACCCTCTCAGCTTCTTCGCTAGAACAGAGGCACACTGAGTACCAGAACGATCTCGCACCTCACGTGTGCAGTTAAAGTCCCCCCCCAAGGAAGACACACTTTCCCCGATCAATAGTGCTCAACAGAGCACTCACCTCCTGAAGTAGGCCGGCCTGCATCGTGCCGGAGCTGGGGGCATACACGTTAATGAAATGCAACGGCATGCCATCCAGGCTCACGGCCTGATGGAGCAAACGTCCTGGCACAACTTCTTGCACATTTATAATATTGGGCAGGAAATTCTGAGCCAACAGAATGGCCACCCCACTCGAATTTGAGCTAAGATGACTCATATAGACCTCACCTTCCCACTCCAATCTCCAGGTGGGTTCATCACTGACAACAGTATGCGTCTCCTGCAGAAAACTCACTGCAAATTGCACCTCCCTAAGGACCGATAAAAGCTGGAATCTGCGAAAACTCGCTCTACTCCCGTTTAAGTTAAGGGTAACTAACGTGAATGCACTGGTACATTAAATTGAAATCCGCACACTTCTCCTCCTGGGCTCTGTAGCCCTCTCTCTTAGGAGCTCCAAAAAGACCCTAAGCTGGCACTGCTCAGAGCCAGGAAGATCACTATCCTTGGTGGCAAGGATAGCCTAGAGAATGTCAACTAAGGCCGACAGATCAGCCCACCGTCTGTTAGCAGCATGAATCTTTTTCTTGTTGGTACGGCTTGTTTTTAAAAACTCCCGCACCTCACAGATAACAATTGCATGAGACTCGTCCTTGGTTCCTGGGCTATCGGCCAAGTTACTCGCACCTGACACAACACGCTCAGCATCACCAAGGTCATTTTCAGAAGTCGAAAGACCAGAGCTCTCTGGAATTTCGCTAACCCCTTCAAACACACTGGCCCCATCACTCTCCCCCTCCTCCGACATGTCACCACTCCCAGGATCAATGCCGGGGAAGGGTTACGAATACCATATCCGTATCACGCAGCCCACTGACTGGCTGGGCTCCTGCGCTCTGTCCTCACCCTCCACATCTTGGCATGGGGAAGAGAAAACAAGAGGCACCCCCAGGGTCTGTGGTAAACTGGCACCCCCAGAATCCGAAAGAAGGTCGCTGCCCGAAACAACTCCGACCTCCACAGCACCGAAAGCACCCCCTCCACTGGCAACACCCAGAGGCTCTCCACCAGTCTTTTTTCTCTCCCCTGCCAACTCAGCCGGCAGTATAATACACACCTCGGCACCTCCACTGCTTCCAATATAGAGCACTGATTGGTACACCATTCCCCCCGGGCCTCCTCCCACGGGCTGACTCTGCTCATCCCCCGTCTCAGGGTCCACACTACCAGGGGAGCTTGCCCCACCCTCCTGCGTGCTAACACCCTTATGGCACCTTTACACGGGGCGACTTGACGCAAGAGTTAACCAGAGTTCAACATCGTGGGAACCTCGTGCGATAACAGTGCGGCATTCGTGGACCACCGTGGACCACCGTAGCGCTAACGGCAGGTCATCGTGTAACTTGGTCACTCGGGAGAAAATTCAAGAAAATTTGAATTTCTCCAAGAGTGACTTGTACACTTGTGGTTGAGTATTGCAACATTATATGAACGTAGTGGCCAGTGCGATATCCGTGCGATATCCGTAATAACTCTTGCGGGTACCGTGGGAACTCCTGCGAACGGTGAACCCGGAAGCTGGACAGAGGGGACAGAAGGTGATTACAAATTATCTTCAGTGGGATTGAATTTAAAAAATAAATAAAAATAAAGATTTACATCCGCATATGGACATCAACTTATTCATGAGTTATGTTAATGAGATTCAAGAAAATAACTATAATCTTTAAAAGGGACTTTAAAAGGGACTTTACTGAAAGGTTACGCATTTTTATGGTCCGTGAGATATTTTTCACATGTACTTCTTTGAGAGATACAGGTCGGAGTCCTCGGGTCCAGGGGTCCGGAACGCTACCAATCAATGTTGTGCAGAGACCCGTGTAAGGAGTGAACTGCACATGCTGGTTTAAACCGAAGACAGACACAAAAAGCTGGAGTAACTCAGCGAGTCAAGCAGCATCTCTGGAGAAAAAAAGCTGATGTTTCGGGACGAGACACATCTTCAGACTCAATTCCGATTAGGATGTCTGAAGAAGGGCTCCGATTCGAATCGTCACCTATTCTTTTTCTCCAGAGATGATGCCTGACCCGCTGACTTACTCCAGCTTGTTATGCTTTTCTTCCCAGATCTGACTTACCTGCTGAGTTAAACCAACATTTTGTGTCCTTCTGTGCATATTAACCAGCATTAACCAGCGTCTGCAGTTCCTTTAGACATTACATAACTTCAGATTTTAGAGATATAGCGCGTGGGAACTCCTGCGAACGGTAAACCCGGAAGCTGGACAGAGGGGACAGAGGGTGACTAAAAAAGGTGGTCTCAAAAGGACACATGGGAACATGTGTCCTTCGAGGACGTCCCACCTAATTGTCATTGTTGGATAATCTTTTTAACAGGAACACTTGCAGAGATGGCTCCCAGAAAATCTCAAAGGAAGGGGGTAAAGCGGGTCAGAGATGTTTTTGCCATGCAGGAGAATGAGGAGGAGACGCAGCAAGAGAGACAGGTGGAGAGGCAACAGGAGATGCCACAGATAACACTGCCTGTGGGCTCCTTGGAGCAGGGAGAGGGTGAGCAAGGTGCAATTCAGATTGCCTCCCCAGTAGCCGTTGTAGGAATAGCCTCTACAGACGTAAAGGGAAGATGGCAGAAGTTAAGTCATATAACTTCACCAGGGAACAAGAGGGGGAACTTGTAGAATGGTTCCAATTTAACGAGATTCTGTACGATAAATCCAGAGAGGATTATAGAAACAGGGAGAGAAAAAGGAACCTGCTGGAGACGAAGGTTGCCGAGTTTCCCGAGTGCTCATGTGAGTTTATATAACGATATATAAGTTCATCAAGAGGAGAACCATTTAATGTTATCCAAGATTTAAAAATATACATTGCTATTGATGTAAAAGTGCTGTGTTTGCAGTTAACTTAAACTTCTCTTATAAGTCTGTCTGTCTGCCCTGCAGCTGCAAAGTAAAAACGTCGCAGTATAAGAATCGCCTGAGGCCAAGTAGCGGAGGGTGATTGCTATGCGCAACCCTGGTTCCAGTGCTTGGACATTAAGCAGTTGCTCATATTGTCCAAATTGAGCTCTCCGTTGAAAGATGGGCTTCACCCAGTGAGACTTCCTCTTAATTCTCTTTTTAATTAATCTCTCCCTTCTGCCTTCAAGCAAGCGTTTTCGATGCACATGCAGCGCGTCAATGAAAAAAACCAACATCCTGTACTCGAAATTATTTCGTAAAGGCATGTCTCCAAATGAGCCGATTCAACCAAGGGAGGATATATATAGTGTGTGAAAAAAAAAGTTACATCATTTGTGTCACGTGTAGTTCACGATGTTCATTCAAGATTTAACACGACAGCTCGGGAAACGGCAAAGTCACTCGCACGAATAACATAAATGCCGAGTACCGTGGGAACTCTTTATCTACTGCCGTTATATCGTGCGAGACTCGTGCTGGACCACGACCTCTTCACTCTGGTGACATCTTGCGTCAACTCGCCCCGTGAAAAGGCCCTTTTAGTAGGCTTCTGAAACGAGGGGACCTCCTCCGACCCAGAGGACGAACACCCAGGGGAGCCAAGATCAACACACGATGAGATACCTCCCTCGGAGGGCCCCTGAGACGAAAGTACCTCCTCCCGCCCAGAGGACACAGCTCCAGAGGGGTCTACCCCGTCACCTGACCCTGTGGTACCCTCGAGAGATCCCTGAAGAGGAGGCTCAACCTCCAACCCAGAAGACGTCATTTCCTGACCTCCAACCACATCGGTGGAGGACGGACTGGAAAACTGCACCCCCCTTACTTTGGACTCACGTCCTTGCTCTTCCTCGCCAGGCCCAAACCTCCTTTTTGTCCCACTAGCATGCGGCGGTGTGGTGACCTCCATAAAGAAAGGGTCTTCCGCCGCCACACTAACCCCAGTCACTTTACCACCCGCACGTGTTACCTTCCCTACTCCCGTCAGAGCCACCTCAGCTCCTTGCTGGGCCACGGCAGTTTCACTCTGGACCTCTCTGGAGCTGACAGGCACCCCTTGGGTGATCTCCGCACTCGGCAGTTGCACACCCACCTGCTTTTGACTCGCTTGTGTAATCTTTTTCTGCTTATTCCACTTCTTCTTCTGCTGCTCCCATTTCTCTCCACCCTCCCTCTGTGCCTCACCCTCAGCCACACCCACAGGTTCAGGATGTAGGGGGCGGGGGCCCTCGCTGCCCCGGGCCGCCAAGGCGGAAACTGCAGACCCAGAAGGGCTATCCCCGCTGCCCCGGATCACCGAGGCAGAGCCAGCAGCCCCAGCCAGGTCAGCGATTCCACCCCGCCCCTCCGAGGCATGACGAGCCACTGCTGATGGGCCAGCAGTGCATTCCTGGGCCGCTGCGCTAGAAGTTCTGGCAGCGACCCCGTGATTAGGACATTCCCTACGGAGATGTCCATTACAACCGCACGCATGACACCGTGCCTTTCCCCAACTCCAACGCACGGTTCTAGGGAGACCCCTACACTCCACCTCGAAACTCCCCTCGTTGCCTTCCCCCTCCCCACCTTCACGAACACCCTCCTTTTGAAACTGAGAATCCCTTTTTCCTCCGGGTCCCCCCCAGGGTGCATGAGCGTAAAGCACTTAGACCACACCTCCCCAATCTGAGACAGGTGTGGAATGAGTGTCGCATCCGGAATACACGTAGGGCAACCCCGCAGGAGAACCGATCTCACCCTGGACACCCATGGGTCCACCTGTATATGGACCCCCCCCCCCACTGAAATCCCCCTCTCCACCACTGTGGTCACAGCCTCCCGGTTCTTCAATATCATCTCAACCTTTCCCCTCTCAAGCTCGGAAGAGACAATAGCCCCCCTACCAGGAAGGGCATTCATAGCCTCCGTAATTGCTCCCCCGGACATCTGGGGCCCAGTTTGAACCGAGATACCAAAACTGTCCCAGTCCAAGTCAACATGAGGCTCATGTTCAGATGGCCTCGCTTCCTCTGCTGATGTCACTGCTGCGTAGCTCCTCGCCTTCGGCCGCGCCCCCTCCATCGCCATCCGGGCAGAGGCACAAACCAGCTCCCGGCACTCCAGCAGCTCAGCAAATTAAATCCCAGGTACAGTCACAGTCCAAAGCAATCCTCAAAAAGCAAAGTCCTCCAGCCGAAGAAGGAAAGTTCCAAAACTCGTCCACGCCAAAAAGCCAGCTCGCCCTGTCTTGCCGAATGCCAAAGCACCTTCTTCAAATTAAGCCAGGCAGCCGCACTGAGCAAAATGACTTTATGGCAGAGAATCCGTGCCAAAAACACAGCAAAGGCACCGAAACACTTCAAACCCTCGATATCCAGGCACTCTTGGAAGTCCGCCAATGACAGCCGCACCCTGCTCCCTCGACAATGTAGAAAATTATCAAGGGATTTTCACGCTAAATGGAGGAGTTTTTAAAGCATTGGAAAGTTTCAACAGTCCAACAATAAGTTAGACTATGAAGCCCCTCTGCATCTGTTCCTTTCCCAGCGACAGAATTCTTCAAAGGCTGCTTAAAACGTCTCAGCCACTGGAGCTGAGAAAGACACAGCCTCTCTCTCTCTCTCTCCTC